>NW_027465065.1:0-26556 GCF_043290135.1 Rhipicephalus microplus
GAAGTTAGAGAGGCGCAAGTGTCTCTTGAACAAAAAGTGGCAGAATTAGACAACCGATTAAGCGCAGTTGAGGAATGTGTCCGGGTCTCAGACAGCGAGCCGAATCGTCAACAGGTACCAGAGGTACTTTCGGTTAACAAGCGCCTTGACGAATTTGAAGATCGCTCTCACCGAGAAAACTTGATTTTTTATGGAATAGAAGATTTCGATTCGGAAACGTGAGCGCAATCGGAAGAAAAAGTTTGCCAAATCCTCAATGAAGCTCTGAAGCTAAACTTGGGAAGTATCGACGACCGCATATCCCGCGCGCACAGGCTAGGCAGATTTGTAGTTGGCAAATCTCGACCAGTGATCGTAAAATTTGCTTCTTTTAAGTTCCGAGAAAGCATACTGCAGTCTAGAAGTAGTTTTCGCGAGTCTCATGTGTCAATCAGCGAGGATTTCTGCCGCGCAACAAGAAGCGTGCGCAAGAAGCTTTTTGAATTCGGCAAGGCGAGTGGCGAGAAGTATACCGTCAAGTACAATAAGCTTTACATCAACAAAAAGTGCTTTGTGTACTCTCCGGTGACCGAGAGCGTTTGTGAGCCGCATACACATGCGCAGAACTCATCAGAAGCTTCGTCCTCCGCTACGCATGCCGACGAAGATACGCTCTTATCCTAACAAAGTTCACCCCTCGGCCACTTATCGTAACTGCTCAGTTTTATATTCTAACGTACGAAGTGTTCTTAACAAACGGGATGCATTATATTCAATTTTTGATGACTGCGCCGCCGATGTTGTAGTGTTAACGGAAACCTGCCTTACCCCTAACATTGCAAGTGTAGAGCTGTTTGATTGTGAAAATAATTATACCATTTACAGATGTGATAGAGAAGAATCGCCAGGAGGTGGTGTACTTATAGCCGTAGCTGATTATATAGTTTCTAGCCAAGTAGTAATAGCATCACCTTTAGAATTTGTCTGTGTGTCCCTCCATGTCAACTATCAAAATGTCATAATTAGTAGCTGTTACCGCCCTCCTAGTGCGACGCCTGTGTTTTGCGAGCAACTGCATGATGCTTTGAATGATATTGTCAAAACTCACCCGCATACACCTGTTTTTCTTCTAGGCAATTTTAACTACCCGAAAATAAACTGGTCACTTCTTTCTTGTTCATTAAGCTCACTTTCAGCCGACAGTTTACATTTCGTGGAACTGTGCGAAGACTTTAACCTTACCCAACTCGTAACGCAGCCAACAAGAATGGGCCCCACTTCATCAATTGTTCTTGATCTGATTCTTCCCACTGTATCAGACCTTGTCCATTCTATTTCATATATCCCAGGCATAAGTGACCATTGTTTCGTGCACTTCAATCTAACAGGTTCTTTAGGCGTCGGTCAAACAATCGGAAAACAATAAGAGACTACTCACGCGGCGATTATGACTCAATCAACAGTGAACTCGAATCGAATTTTGAGAGCTTTGCTAATGGTTTCTTTGATCGCAGTGTTCAACAAAACTGGAACTTGTTCAAAATGAAAGTTGAATCTTTAATCACGCGATACATTCCCACATACGTTATCAAGGGTCGCCAACGCCTCCTTGGTTCTCAACTGACATAAAAAAATTGCGGAATAAAAAGAAACGGTTGTTCCGTCAGGCAAAGTAGACTAATTCGTTCGCCCGTTGGCACGTGTACAAATCTGTCCTTTCCGAATACAGAGCAGCTATCAAGCAAGCCAAGCGCGTTTTTCTTAATAATACCCTTCCCTCAATTCTTGTAACCAACCCTTCTAAGTTTTGGAAAACTGTTAAACCTAGGGAGAAGAAAAACATTGTGCTTACGAACTCAGACGGGCAGCCAGTTCGCTGTGAAGAGTGTTGCTTTGAATTAAATGAATTTTTGTTACTTCTTTTTCAAGTTGTTCTGCTTCTGCGTTGCCACAGATGCCTAGTCGTGATTTCTTACCCATGTATCCTGTTACCGTTGATGCCGTTGGAGTGCAAAATTTAATTCACAAGCTTAAGTTATCCTCTTCTTGTGGCGTAGATGAAATCAACTCAATGTTTCTAAAAAACACTGCATTGTATTCATCAATTTACTTGTCCCTAATCTTTTCGCAATCTATTCAGACCTCCACTTTGCCGCTTGACTGGAAAGTGGGGAAGGTGGTCCCTCTGCACAAGTCTGGTAACACACAGTCTCCTCTCAATTACAGACCAATTTCCCTAACCAGTGTTCCTTGTAAAATGTTAGAACATATAATTTACTCCAACTTTGTCTCATTCCTAGAATCAAACTCTTTTTTTACTCCCTACCAGCACGGATTCCGAAAAAGGTACTCATGTGAAACCCAACTTCTTTATTTTACTAATGACATAGCATCGGCTTTAGATCGCGGCTCACTTGTTCATTGCATTTTTCTTGAATTTCAAAAAGCTTTCGATAAAGTACCTCACCACTTACTCCTCCTGAAAATTAGTGCCTTAAACATTGACTCGAACATTCTTAAATGAATTGAATGCTTTCTGACTAATCGCACTCAGTTTGTAACAACTAATGACTATAACTCACCTCTTTCTAAAGTAACATCCGGCGTACCCCAAGGTTCCGTATTAGGCCCTTTACTTTTCCTTATATATATTAATGATCTCCCCGACAGCATTAACTTCACTATAAGGCTATTTGCAGACGATTGTGTAATTTACCGCGAAATAAACAATGAATCAGATAACCAATTTCTACAGTCAGACCTTGACACTGTCTCAACCTGGTGCAATAAATGGCTTATGACTCTCAACTCTAACAAATCTAAATGCATGTAAATAACCCGGCAATCTATTTCTCCCCCCTGTACCTACAGAATTAACGCAGTTCCCCTCCAGCATGTCTCTTCATATAAGTACCTCGGCGTTTACATTACCAACAATCTATCTTGGCACAAGCATGTTACCTACATCTGTAATAACGCTAACCGAACGCTAGGATACTTACGCCGCAACTTTTCTCGCGCTCCGCTGTCCCTCAAAATTCTACGATACCGATCACTAATTCGCTTAAAGCTTGAGTACGCGTCCGCTATATGGGATCCCGTGCAGCAAAATTTAATCAACGCGTTAGAATCTGTTCAGAACCGCTCAGCTCGGTTCATTTGTTCTAATTATTTCCGTACTGCTAGCATATCAGAAATGAAATCTAACCTTGACCTGCCCAATTTAACTGTCCGGAGGAAACTGGTGCGACTGCATTTTTTCGTAAGATATTTTTTGGCAATCCATCAATGAAGCGAGACCTCATTTCACAATCGTCATACCACTCATCGCGCATTGATGACCAGCATAAGGTTGCCATTCCGTTTTGCCGCACCAAATTCTTTTCAGCAGCCTTCTTACCGAAAACAGCCGCCGATTGGAACCACCTTCCCTCTTCTGTTGTAACAATAACAGACCCTTTGTTATTCAAGACTGCAATTTCTCAGCAATGTTTGTAACTATACGCAGTTTCCATCATCTATCTTTGTCTTGTATGTGCTTGAATTCTTACATATACATATTTAGTTGATTTATGTTGCCTTCGTAATTTGCGCATCTGACACTTGTTTCTTTGCTTTGTTTTTTTTTTCTTGTGTGCTATAAAATGTTGTACCCACCCCCTCTGTTGTGCCCTACGGACCCTGAGCGTATTCTAATAAATAAATAATAAATAAATAAACTAAACAGCTTTCGAAAAGCAACAGGTTACACAATATTCTATTTCCGTCCACGTTGAGTTTGTCAAACATGCAATCGATTTTCTAAAGTAGCCTCCAGACTGGCACAACTTAAATAACCAAATAGATTACTTTAACGTTGTGAATAATACAATATAGCTAAGCTGTACGCACCCACTAGCTCTGATATATACGAAACACGCTGCGACGCCACAAGAAGACGAGCTTTAGAGCACAAAACAAATCTATATTATATTCAAGGTGACAAGCATGCCGCACTTCCCAAGCAAAATTTGAATTTATAGGCAACAAGTCAACGCTATGTTCTAGCACTTCACGCTGTTGCGGCGTGTCAGCTTATAATTTTTGCTCGCAACGTACTGCGTGAAATTTGTGTCAGAGTAAAGTTGGTAAACTTTAAAGCATGCGTTGCGGAGTGCTTATAAAGGGCTGAAGAAAAATAGTAGTAATGCATTCTACGCTGCCCCGCTTCGACATGGATTTCGCTGACCTCTCTGAAGCCTCGCCCGTGACATTCAACCTCGCGGAATTCGTTCGTATAGGCTTCTTCTATGAGCAACGTAAGGAAGAAGAGCAAATACGAAAGATCGATTTTATGGGAGCCGGCAGGCGGGCCTTGACTCTGGCGAGGAAAAAATCAATTCTGCTAAGCTTTCTTTCGACAACGACCGAGAATCACGTGCGTGGAAGCTGATGCATTACATACTAGTGCCTCTCTAGAATTCCTTCCATAAAAAATAGCCTCGTAGTGAAAGTGGCTTTAAAGTACGCGACAAAGAGCGAAATTGTGGCGTTCTAAGTAAACAAATGCGCAAACGTGATGCCTATAGTAATCAGTTATTCGTAATTTTGTTAGTTAGGTTGACGATTAGCACGATGAAGAGTACATTTTATATTTTCACCATTGTAATTGTTCGACAACTAGTGTTAATAATCCAGGAACAGCAATCAGTCTCAAATAAAGTGTCACGAATCCCCTAAAAATACACAAAAATGTCTTTTTGCTCATACATTTTCGTAATACCTTATCTTGAGCAGAGCCCCACTGCTGTGGTGTAGTGGCTGAAGTACTCGGCTGCTTAACTGCAGGTATCGGGATCGGATCTCGTCTGCGGAAGCTGCATTTTCGATGGAGTCGAAAATGCTGTAGGCCCATGTGCTCAGATTTGGGCGCACGTTCAAGAACACCAGGTGGTGAAAATTTCCGGACCCCTGCACTACGACATCTCTCATAAGCACATGGTGATTTTGAGACGTTAAACATCACATATCAATCAATCTCATGTTGAGCAGAAAGTTTACATTTAATTCTTTGCACATATCTCCGTCCACCTTTAAGGAAAGAATGGACGACGAAAATTTGCCTTTGTAAGAAGAAGCATGCCATGGCACAGGTAAAACGAAGACGTATTTATGTCACCGCCTGTCGGCAGATCAGAAATACTTCTGTTCTAGGAGGACTAGTTTCTGTTTTGAGGAAAAGGAACATCCCCTACTGTAGGTGGTATAAGCAGGATACCGCGAGACTTCTGTTCCGATTGTAGTTGCGACTGAATACTGCTTTCTACAAATTTTTCTTGAGTTTCGATTGTGTACCGATTAGCATACGTGACATGAACCTTGCGTGCTTTCAATGATACAAAACACATTGATATTTCGTGTGTCTTTTGCTTTCTAGCCTGCTTCACAAAACATAAGCGTGTGATGAAACTAAAGTTAGAATATTTTGATAGTCGTGGTCAGCTTGACAATCTTTATTTGGAGCTGGAATGCACACATTGAGAGACTCTATTGAGGCATGTCTGCGCCGAAGAGCCAAAACAAAGCCTAATAAAAAAACTCCCTCTCTTCTTTGTTTTTTTATCCAGGCGAAGATTTTTAGACTCTAGCTTTGTTGTCCGTTGCGGTCACGGTATAGAACCATTGCTATAATCGAAAGGTGTGTGATAGAGAAAAACAGGTTTTACATTAAAGTTCAACGTAGACATTTGCTAACTACAAGGTAAGAGATTGCTGTTCCCGGGGAGTATACACTATCAAGAATAGTACTGATCACTTGATCTCTTCGAAAGTGCGCTTATAGATGCGCAGGCTTCTGAAGGATACTCTTTACACAAAGGCACGCGTCGAGCACTATGTGTCACAGCGCACTACCCATGTTGAAATTCTATCCTGTCTTCGGTAAGATTCCGGCTTCTTTGATGTTTTTAGGCATATGCTCCTGTCCATCAATTTTCTGAATCCTCCTCGAAGCTCGTAAGGTAACTGATTGGCGAAATAAATTTACGCTTTTATATGCACTTCAATACGTCCCTCATTATGCAATGAACAACGTTCGGGTAACCTACGATTCCTCGTGAATATAATGTCCAGAACTTCGCCCACTCGTCATGGTTCCCTTGGAGCAGATGCATGAGTTTTTTTTATTTTATTTAAAATATATGAAATTTTTATTTCACTTTTCGCCTACTTCTTGACTGTTTTCTGCTCCCCCCCTCTTTTTTTTCTTCTCCGCACAGAGTAGCGCCAACGATTTCTATACACTGCTTATGTTTTCTTCCTTTCAATGAAATTATCTTTTTTCCCTTTCTTTCTGTTTAAAAGGATTGAGTGTCTTGTACGAATGAATACTCTGTTAATCTGCCTCAGTGGCCATAAGCCATCGTTCACCATAGACCAGACCAAAGTCTTTTATCGTGAAAGAGGGTCGTACCAGACCCACACACATGTACAATAGAATCGGAGTGTACCCAGAACGGGACATTGAAGGCTTCGCTGAAACAAAAAAAAACAAAAAAACGGAACACTCGAACTGCATATTACAAATGTAACAGTATCTAAACCACCTAGCTCGTGTCTGCTTTGGCTGCTCAAAGAGCCACTCTCGTAGATGCATAATAATAAGAAGCTATTTATCTTACCGTGCTCATTTTGCTACTTCTACCATTCTGGAAGCGTTCAGGGCAGTTTTGTTCATGTGCTTTCAAGATGCATGGCCTCATTTATTCCATTCAATTTGAATCTTGAATGTCCCTGTGCCTTGTAGTTCCGCTAAAACAAATGACTTCCTTTCGATTCCTAATGTGGGCAGGGTGACTACCAGTGTAGCCGGCACAACGCAATGTTTATGGTTAAGACACTTCTAATATATTGCAATACGCACCACTGCATGTGGATGGCGATACATAAGTTAGCTCTTTCAGTATACTGCATTATCTGCTCGAGAGCGATGCTTAAGTGATCCATGTATAAATATATTGTGTTTTTAGAAGATTCGGATTTATATACCAATGCTAATCTCAGAGTTGCAAATACGCTTGTGTATGTCTTTTGCCTTTCTACAGCGCATTCGAAAAGACATAGCGTCCTGTACACTCCAAGCACTTCAAACGTTGCCTTCATGCTTCAAAGTTTAATGAACGTTCGATGTGATAGAAAAAAAAGCTTGAGATCCAGGGTTTCAAATATGGCACACGCGCTAGTTAAGAGCAGTACAAGGGAAGTAGTTTGTGGACTCGTTTCTTTCGAAAACCAGCACTCGCAGCCAAGAACTTATTTATGTATATATAGTTTGTGTTCTTCAAAAGTAATGTTGTTCAAGTAAGCGCATTTTAGAGTCGTTCACACGTTCTTTTCCACTATTCCAATGAATGTATTTACAATCTTAGTTCACAAACATGCCCTAGAAATTGCAACGCTTGTTTTTTTGCTAAAAAAACCTAATGAAACCAACATAAAATAAAGTCAAGAGAGGTGTGCATGCGGAACATGATTTGTAGAACGCAGTACTTAAGACATAAAAGGAGTGAAAGCTGCCAAGAAAGCAAAATTCGTTGCAGGTATGAATCAAGCCGGCGATTTCAGGATAGCGTGACCTACGCTTTCCCAGTTGAGCTAATGCTGTTCTCTTTCCAGTGAGTGTTGTTGGGTACTCCTGTTCATGCATTTGTGCATGTGTTAACGGTCAATTCAACTCATGTAGCTTGATTCGTTCTTATCACACGTGCAAGCTAAAACTACATAAGTGAAGTTTTGAACAATTGAGGCAGCGAAGTTCTTTTATACAAGTGTGGAACTTGCCACATCACTTGGCAAGCCGTAAAATTACGGCGAGCACACAAAAGTGCAACTAGGTTAGTGCGCAGTCGAAGATTTTTTTACGTCCGCTTTCATATGTGTTACGATGAACCGAAGTGATGCCTTCAAGTTTTCATTTCATGTACTCTCAATAATGGGGACCTAGTCACTTTTGAGAAAGTAAGGTGGTTGTCGTTGGGCTCTGCGTAATGTTTCTTTTCTCAGACTGTGGTGCATAAATCATGTATTATCATTGCGATGAAAGTAATTGCAGCAGCACACATGTGCCCAATGCAAATCCGGCCATATAAATAATTCACGTACTCTGCACTTTGCATGCTCTAACTCGTAAACCAGCGAAAACGTTGCCGCTACGAAATGGAGCCCGCGTGGAAAACAATGATAGTGGAGTGCATTTGATTCCTTGGCGAGTCCAGAAGTAAAAAGAATGTTTAACAAATAGGCATAGAGTATGAGTACCGCACATGAGTCTTCAGGGTGTGCGAATAGTGAAATCGTTACCGAATCGCATTCGAATCAAATACGAATAGTAATTGAACAGTGTTCGAGTGGTTTTCGAATAGTAAGCTAAACGTTTTTTCAAAGAGTTCAACAACTTTACTACATTTTTTTGAAACAAAACATTTACATTTTCACCAAAGAACAATACGGTTACATTTATTTGACTGACAATAGAGCAATTTTAAATCTATGGCAAGCTTGTTTACACTATAGAACAGAGCCTCGAGGTGTTCTGTAAGTGTATTTTAAAACACAACAGTCACTACTTCATCCGTGGGAAATTTTGTGACTTCATTTGAAGTATAATTGGGCCGAACAAACAAAAGAAATTTGAACAAAACACCGCAGATGAGGTAAAGGTGCAATGAAACAGATCAACCTGTTTTCAGAGCATGGAGCTTGGCAGCGAAAACATGCAATTATCAGTTTTCGAAGCTATATCTGCAAAACAATTTGCGGAAACACAACACTTGCGCCTATTGTTAGTCATGAAGCTATACGCATCCCTTCATTACTACTAGATGAAGACTGGAACTAAATAATGCCAACAGCTTCAGCACAGTTAAAAGTGCATGAGCAAACGCTAAGTTTTCGTAAAGACGCACTGATCTGGGAATTCATGGGTATTTGCTATCGTTTCACGAATGTTTGAGTTTCATCCAGACTAATTTATAGATTAAAAGAGAAGAAGTCAGCACTAGTTCTTTCAAAGTTTTCTCTGGAGTTCTGTCGTTGATGCTGCTTAATCAAAAACTAATAAAAATGGTATTTCTCATTTAAAATATTCAATTCCTTTACATTATCAAAGAAAACGCTCTTCAGTTTGGTAATGAAATCGAATAGCTATCAGTTCGAGTATCAGCAGGTAAAATTTGCATAATGGAAATGAGTATCAATCGAATTGTACTCGCTCACCATTATACATGATGAGAGAAATTTTAACATTCATATAACTGGCTTTCTATCAATGAAATTACGCAACGCGTGACTGCCCCCCATAAAGCTAGTCTCTATGAGTTGGTACTGAACACGGGATATATCTTGTGTACGTAAGACAGAACTGTACGTCGCAAAAAAAGGCTGCGCAGGTGCTCCTGCGCTTTTGCGTTCAAATTGTCTTTGATTCTAATCTGATTTATTGGAGCTACTGCACCTCAAGATCTATGCATGTGTAGTCTTTCTTTTGTTTTAACCGTTTTTTCCATATCTCTTTCTATCCTAGCTATTTTCGACCCCTACTTTTGCCCTCTGTTCAGGGTAGCTAACCTGTGTTTCTAGCAGCTTCATTTCCAATCTATTTCTCTTTCTATTTTTCTTGCTTCCTGTGTGTCATTTTGCAACTACGAATAACAACAGCCTAGTCTCTCTTATCTCCATGATCGCTATTTAAGATTATTTCTCGAGCTTTACCCTTTATCCTCTTCTTGTTTGTTGCCTTTGGCATAAAGTTCAAGCCATGTCCGTTTATGTAACGATACCAATCAATAAATCCCTTTAACTTTATTTCTTTTTGACAACACTTGAAATGCCTTCCAAGGAGCGCCTCTTGCAGCAGGCATACCAATAACTTACTGGTAACAACATTTTGTGTGAGTACAACTGTATCGTTTAACAAAATGACCTCAGTGGAACGTGCCACCGAGAGAGCGTAGGCATGATGTAACTGACAGCACTGCAATGAAATCAATGATCACTGAAGGATAGAAAAAAGAAAGGGAACACAGAAAATTACAATGCTTGAACGGAATTTCATATTGTTTGGAAGAAAATAAGCAATTTTTTTCTGCCAGTGACTTTTAAAATGGGAGTAGAGAAAACTCAACATATGTTCAGAAAAAGTGATGGTTTGGAGAAATTCATTGTCACAGATGTCAATACCATTTTAAAAGAACATTATTATGTTAGACATTTGTTTACGACAGTAGTGTTTAGAAGAAGTGGTTAAAATTTCAAGTACATCGTACACAACTATGGCACCGATATAACTTTACAGATAAAGTGGTTAACGACACTCGGTACTCTACTATGAGAGAGCTGAAAACCGTCCTGTGGGCCTCACACTTGATGAGGTGGCATAATAAATGACGGAACGTGTTTTTCAGGTAGTTTTGCGCTATATTGAGTACTTCGTGTGTTTTGAAAAATTGGTAACGTTTTAGAGTAATGTATACTTTACAACGTTTGTTCCCTAATATGGGAGAACATAAAGCGGTTCCTTGGGCCTCACACTTGAGGTCCTGGTACGTGTGTTTAGAAAAAGTTCTTAACAATGTGAAGAACTTGGTACTCTACTACGGGAGAGCACAAAGCCGTCCCATTGAGTGACCCTAATGCCAATCACAGCCGTGTCTTGAGAAAACACCGGAGTGTAGGTGTTAACAATTTAGAGTACGAGGTACTTCACTGTTCGAAAGCACAAAGCTGTCACGTACCACTGATAGAGACTGCAGACAAAAGATGTTTCGAACACGTTTATACAAATTTGTCTTCATAAAAGCGAATCAACGGGTGTTACCCTAAAGTACAACGCTCACAACTTTACTAATTTATTTATGCTTTGTTTCATTTTATCTCAATAGTATCCTAGTTTTCACTTGTTAAGCCCTAGGTACTATTAGGAATATTTCCTCGATATTCGAAACTTTTAGTCACCATTTTAGCTAGTTTTGCATTTCAAGGTAAAAAAAGCATCTTTCTAATGCATTTTAAACAACTTTGGTAGGATTTATGCAAGTATTGCACAAGAACTTGGGACAAAATTTTAGGAGCAAAGCTCTTTAAGACGTGGGTCGTGCGTCCGCGATGTACGTAGTAGTAGTAGTAGTTGTAGTAGTAGTAGTAGTAGTAGTTGTAGTAGTAGTAGTAGTAGTAGTTGTAGTAGTAGTAGTAGTAGTCATTGTCGTAGTAGTACGTAGCCACCTCCCATTCAGTCCGTGGAATGTGCACTGAATGGCATAACTTCTGTTTGATGAGTACATAATGAAAAGATCGGATATGATGGTACTTGAAGTGTTCACTAGATGGACGGACAGATGGACACACAGACGGACAGACATACAAGCAGATGGACGAATGAATGAGTGAGCAAACGGATGGACGGAAAGACAGACAGATGCATGGGCAGGCGTATGAACGGATACACATACGGACGCACGAATGGACGGGCGGATGCTCGGACGGACACCCGGGCGAATGCAGGGACGGACACACTGACGGACGCACGGATAGGCAGACACACGGACGGGCGCATGAACGAACGGATGGATGGACAGACTGCTTGACGCACGGACGGTTGCATAGACGGAAGCACGGATGGACTGATGGACACTTCGCCCAACTCATCAGCATTCACCCCTTGGACATACTGTGATTTGGGAGGGGAGGGAATACCGCACTATGCACTTTCATGTTTTGTATGATCGGACGAGAACCGGTGCATTCAGCATGGTATGGACGATGGCTATTATTTGTATGATGAATTGATGAACTAACCCATTTGAGACAACGACAAAAATACTGCTTTAATTTTGTTGAGACTTCACACATTTAGATAAATGGAATAGACAACAACACGTGCAAATTTTGGTAGAGGTTTATCGGTTTTTGCAGATGTTATGACACTGTACAATAGAAAGTACACTGGTCTCTCGAGATAGCAATAGGAAAGTTGGTTAGATGCAATAATAGAGAGTACGCTAGGTCCTTGCTGAACGAGAGCCGAAGTCATTACGACTCATGCCGCTTATTGAAGTACTGAGCCTTTATGGAGTGCCTAACGTCAGGCTTTCTGCAGCACTATTTCAGTGTACTGTGCAATACCTGCATTTTTTTCCAGGATTTGAGAAAATGTCAGTAGATATGAATCTAGTGCAATAACAAGCTTATCAGACGCTAGATATCTCTTGACACTTCCATCATGCACAACCACGCCGAGTGAGTGTCTTGTTATGCGAGTGAAGGGCAATCGTCGTCCCGTAAGGGGTCTGCTGAAACATGTATTGCAGTTGCAGATTCCGTATTCGTTGTCGGCGGCCATTTCTACCATGTTGGTAAATGTAGGACTGTACCACGTGGTCTCAGTCATAAAATATCTGTACTTCTTCGCAGCATGGTCGTAGACGGCAGGCCCTTCCATGACATTGTTACAGAAGCTGGGGAGTGTCGGCAATGGCGCGACTTTTTTTTTGTTTTTTTTATCTGTGTATGGTCACCTGGTCACAGAACCTAGACGCTACTGTGGGGTCATTCGGCAGCATAGAAACTCTGGTTTTGTCTTTGGCCTTTACGAAACAGAACTGTTTTCAGTATCAAAACAGAAGCTATACTTCCTAGGTTACTTCGATTATGTGTTTTTTTTTATGTTGACACACATCACCCTTTGTACTGTGGTCGTTTCCCTTCTTTTTCTAGGTGTCTAAACTAGGGTCAGATGCGACAATCAAACCTCCACAAGTTTTCTCATATTCACAGCGGTATCTGTTCCAGCCTCACGAGTATGATATAGCCAAAAATAAACGGCATTGTTTTAAGGAAAATGGCTCAAGCAATCTTAGAGACGCCGCACAACATTAGGTATGTGTGCTCCCACAAAGCCCCATTGTACTATCGAAAGCCCACTCAGATTTGATTAGGTCAACGAAAAAAACTACACACTCTATACACTCCTAGCGCTGTGCAGAGATTATTTTGTTCTTCCTGATGCACAAGCCATTCTTTTTTTCAACGCATGAATTATGAAACTTGAAAACATTTTAGGTAGAATTGTACTGACCCCGTGCATTTGACAGGCTTTCGTTTTTCTAAAGTTGAACGACTCATACAACAGAAAAATAAGACATACTCAATATGCCTAGTTAGCGTTATCTTGCTGCAACTCTTTGAATCATAAACTCCAATGGGCAAACTCAGAATATAGTGTTATGTATTTTTATTTCAGAATAAAGAGTATACTTCGTAAAGTACACTGGTTCCTAATTGGTAACTGCACGAACTTCTTAAACCTGAAAAAATCACAGCCTATCCACGGAGTGAATGATGATGACTGGGACGAGACGTCCATTCATGCGTCCGACTGCCCATGCTTGCGCCCATTCATTCGTTCTTGCTTCCATTTGTCCGTCCGCTCCTTTGTCCGTATGTCCATCCGTCTATGCGTACGGACAGATAGACGAATGCAGGCACGAGTTCACGGACGGACAAATGGTTGGAAGCAAGCATGAACGGACAAATGGAAGCATGGACGGGTGGACGGAAGCATGGACGGGTGGACAGAAGCATGAACGGGTGGACATAAGCATGGACGCATGGATGGATGGACAGATGGATGGACTCACGGAGAGACGCATGGCTGAATGGAAGCCCGGACGAATAGACAGACGGACGTACGCACTGATGAACGGACAGAAGCACGGACATAAGCACGGACAGAGAAACGAACAGAAGCATGTACGGAACGACAGATGGATGAACAGAAGCATGGACGCATGGATGGACGGACGGAAAGACAAACGCACGGATGAAAGCGTGCATGAATAGACAGATGGACGGACGGATGGGTGGATAAACGGAAGCACGAATGAGTGACCGGACAGGTGAATCTACGGATGCACGGAGGGTTCTGCGCACGCATGAACGGACGAACCCGTTGCACCACTAAACATCATTTACTCCTTCGATATGCTGTGAAAACCACTAACACCCTGTTATATTATTCCCAAGGACACGTAGATACAATGCCATCTATTGAGCAAGTCATAAACTAGAGGTGGCTACATACTACATGCGGAGTAGGTGACAACCGACGACCCAAGGAGCTTCACTCGTAAAACTAAGTTTGTGAAGCACGCTTTAAGAAAGGTCACCAAGAAAAGAAAAATTGGCAGATGCCATGCACAGTGGGAATCGATGATATGCGAAGCACGAATGAGAATTGTTGATATGTCACTTTGAAATCAGCAAGACGTTACGAATGTAAATTATGCCGTACATGACTTCCGTGGCATGATTATTATATTTAGATGTGTTGTTTACCTTCGTCGTCTATTCATGTCACGTGATACCAAATTAAGTATATGTGGAGCTTGCGAAATGGCCATGACCACGCTATGAGCGTGGTATGTTGTGATGTTCCTACATGACAGGCGTGTCAGGATTATCATGTATGCACCAGTGATACATATTGTCATCTATTGACGTCACGTAACATCAAACTTGGCAAATGTGGAGCTAGCAAAATGGCCGCGAAAGCATCATGAATGGCCCAATCATGGAGCGCACGGGACGGCTTTATGCTCTCCCATAGTAGAGTAACAAGTACTCTAAGTTGTTAACAACATTTTCTAAACACACTCGAGTGTAACGTTGACGTGTGCGCACGCTGGGCACAGCGATGCTACGTTAGCAAAACGTGAGCATTTATAGTGTGACGCTAGGCACGACCAGCGTCCGTCGGCAACCAGTGCGAAAGACGACATGGTATGGTGTACGATTTGTTTGTTGCATTAGTATAATTAAATATTCACTGTTGTTTTGCGAAAGCTTGCTTCGCTAGAACCAATTGTATATTATAACTTGTTAAAATCGAAGTATACACGTACACATATTTCTAAATGCACGATGATTTGATGGCTTGAAAGATCGTGCTGTTCCTAGCGATGACACAAGGGTCAACACTGTCATTGTTTTTTTAGTCGTTGTGTTTATCTTTAGCTGAAACCACCCTACAAGCAAGATAAACTAGCCCTGATGGAAACGGTTTTAATTTCATACTGTAAGCAATGTGAAGTTGTGATTAACTTGTTCTTCATGTAATAATCGTAGGACACTTTCTTTTGTGAATATTACGTTTTGATTCAGCGCGTATAATTGCCGAGACAACAGTAGCCGCAGTTTGTTTGTCCTCTGTATTCTATTGCCTATATATATGCAGCGCATTGGAAAATGAGTGCAGATTTCGATACAGTGGCGCAACAGAAATGAAAACATCAAGTCCAGCCTACATGTGTGTTTATTTTTTCCAACGTCTTTATGTGTGATCGAAAAAATCAAACAAGAGCAACTTAGAATAAGAAAGTTTAAGCGCAAGGTAATTACTATACTGCTGATGTTGCAGATAGTCTAAATATTTTCTTTCAGACAGTTTTTACAAGACGCAGATGTGACACTGAAACAGAGGATGTAATTTGCCACTTATCTGAGCCGATGGTTTATATTACTATCAGTCTAGAGAGAGTATTGAAAAGTCTATTTTCCCTTGAGTCGAAAAAAGCATGCGGGCTGGTTTAAATGCCCCATCCTTTTTTGCTGCGTTAAGCAGAGTGGGTATCTTACTGCTCGGAAATTATTTTTCAAAAATCTATTTGTACTAGTTCAGTGCCATCTGACTGGCTCACAGCTGTAGTTGTCCCTGTGTTTAGGAGTGTGGTTATTGGTTGTCCGCTAATATTTACCGTCATGTGTCGCTCTCATTCATCTGCTGCAGAATATTAGGACATAGCATTGTGAAGCATATTGTCACATTCCTGGAATATAAAAAATTACTTTTATCCTTATCAGCATGGCCTTTGAAGTAAAGTTTCGACTACAACACAGCTCATTGTAACTATCCATGGCTTTGCGACAAATTTAGATATGTATCAACAAATTGTTGTCGTCTGCATAAATTTCGCTAAGCCCTTCGATAAGGTACCTCACGACAGATTACTGTGTAAGCTTAGCTGGGCTGGACTCAGTCAACTTCTACTGCATTGGATTAAAGCATTCGTAAATGACAGGAGGCAAGTCGTGAAAATTGATAACTCCATGTCTAGCTCACTGGAAGTGTTTTGTGGAGTTCCACAAGGCTTGTTCTTGGCTCTTATTGTTTCTGATGTATGTCAACGATATTGCAGACAAAGCAAAATCTCATGTAAAGCTCAAACTGTTTTCTGATAATTGCTCAATTTACGCGCGAGTGACTGGTAGGAAGGACGAGTTGAATAATGCTGGATGTTTGAAGGGATTACACTGATGATGTGAAGCTTTGGTAACGGAAATCAAGTATTTGAAATCTACCGTTACGCACAATTCTAAAGAAAAAAACGATAATTCCATTTGAATACTGTATCAGGAATTACACGTTGTCGACAATTTAAGCGATTAAGTACCGAAAACTTTTATGCGGCCAATACTGGAATACACCAGCATTGTCTGGAGTCCTCATCAAAAAGTGCTGGTAAATAAACTTGAACGCATACAACGGCTTGCGGCTCGCTTTATATGCTCGAGATATAAGTAGGACGACTCATTCACAGAAATGCTACAGCTTTGTCATCTGAAGACACTACGCAAGCGCAGGCGTAAAAATAGATTAAAGTTTCTCTTTCAGCAGAAACGACTACGTACAACAGCTAGGGAGACTAAGCGAGAAGGCAAACCACACACAAGTACTACAACCTTATTTTGCCCGAAAGAAGGCATACCATTATGCTTTCTTTCCTGATGTCATCGAAGATTGGAATGGGTTACTGATTAACATAGTCAATGTGGGAGATGTTATTGAATTTGTTCACTTACTTTATTTACATATAAATGATTTATTGTAAAGAATGTTACCGTTGTAATCTTTTGCATTGCGAATTAGGGTGCGTGAGTTTAGTTTTTCGTTAGGAATGGAGAGCTTTTATGAATTTGTATATATGTACACCTGATTTATCGTTTTGAATTGTATAGTTATATGCCTACTTTTATTTTATAGTGTGTCATTCCTTTTCTGTAATGACCCTCAATAGAGGGTTGACAGTATCTCTAAAGAAATGAATGAACAAATAAATCAATAAATGAATAAATACATGAATAAATAAATAAACAAATGAAACACAAAACAAAATGATTGATCAATAAATATATAAACCTACGTAGTTTCTGCAAAGCGATGTGAATTAGAGTATATTTATTGCAGTGACGTGGGCGTCTTGCATGACAAAATGAAGTTTTTTCATTCCATTCTTTTAGCCAAGCTTACACGAAGTGAATCGTCACTTAGAAGTACAAATAATGCAGTGCCTCAGGAAGTAAGAATACTAATTCTAGAAACTAGGGCGGCCAAGACAAGGAGATTTAACTTCTTTGAATCAAACAACGCGAGAATAGATAGCCGCTGCATAAGGAAGATGGGTCTTTAATAGATCAAGCTCTGTAAAAATCATTACTTATATTGTAACCTTCTGAGTTTCTGGCACCGTGACATTTCAATGAGTAGTAGTCTTCTATTCCTCAGCTTGATTCTCAAAGCTTCGGCTGTTTGAATAGAGTTTGCTTAAGGCGAACACTACCCAATAATTGCTTCCCGTTCCTGCCGTTCTTTGAAGCCCAAGTGGAAGCCAGCAAAGCGAGAAATTACTCGCATTCATTTTCCAAAAGACAACAAGGTGCTTGAACACAATGACGATGAGCCTCTAAAAACACGAGATTGCTACTTGCATTGCAGGATGATAAAAGACGTGTTCATCGGCCCAGAGGCAACATAAGAAATAGTAATGCAGGAGCAGGCGTGAGTTGCTAGCGGGTCGCCCACAAGATACGCAAAAGAAAAGAATGCACACCAGATCAGAGTTAATTGCGTATGCTTATGTATGTTTCAGGTTTAGCTCACGTAACGTTGCACTTTGTACAGCACAAGTATTTCACGTATAATAAAGAACTGAGACAGTCAGAACTGTTATTCGCGACCAGGTAGAAGCGTAGGCCTAGCCATCGAAATCAGCGACAACGTCCGGGCCCAGCGTCTCATGCTTAGCACTGACAATGTGTTTGCCGAGCTTTGCATGACCCACTACATTCATCGTTACATATTTCTCCTCACTGAAGATGGTGCCAAGTAAGTGTTCTAAGGTGTCGTGAGTACAAGTGGTTCATGATGCGGTTTGAGGCGATCCACAGGTACGATTTTGCGGCCGCGGCGACGCTGGTCCACAGTGGCCGTGAGGGGTACGATTAAGTAATTAACAGTGGAAGTTTGTTCTATGACGCGATAACGTTCATGGTACCTGCTTACACACGGTGTAATGTGTAATCACTGATTAATCTTGACAGCACCGCTTCATACTTCTCACCCACTGTTACCGTTGTATTACCCTGTCATCTCGAAGCGTGGAAGGATTGTCGGCTGCGAGAAATATCGCGTAGTGTTCATGTATGATAGACGAGTAATTAACGCAAAATAGACGCATTCACATAACACCTCCCTTTAGATTAGGTACGTGATAACTCAATTCGGCAAAGATAATTCTCCTGGAAATTAGAATTACTTTCTACACGTGTTCAAACAGTGAAGTGCACGCGTGATCTAAAATGTCTACCACTACGTCAATGCCGATATATAATTATTGCCTAGCGGAATAGTAGAACTGCATTCACATTACAGTTGCTTCTAATAACATCCCCTATATATTCCTGACAGTATTGTCTAGTAGCTCTCAATAATATTGTACCTGACAGAGAAAATGAGCCTATAAATTCACTCGTCTTTCTTCATTTGGTTTAATGGGCCAGAGCTGAATAGTTAGGTTGTTTTGCTTTTCGTTGAACACACGGGCGAGCAAATATTACGCACTTTATAGGACGGAGAAGTTTTGCTTGCGCCTAGGCCTCAACGACTCCACTCAAAAGCATCTTATTAACCTTTAGATGTACTGTTCTGCAGACATGGTAAAAGGAGATCTTTGTTCGACTGATAAATATCAAGAAATCTTGAGCTTCCCGGTGTGTATTATCAAAACTGCGCACATTGCTATTAGCTTATCGTGCCATTTATTTTAGATATTTCTTCTTTTTATTATTATTAAGCAGTTCAAGGCAATACATAAAAGGTTCTTTATGAGGTTCAATTGAATGGCTGGGTTGCTTTCTTCAACACAGCTTTAATTATCTGGGGCTGGAATACGAATTTTAAAGAAAATTGATTTCTGGAAATAAAGATGGACTTCTGTCTACAGTTACTTTTTTAAACAAATGATGCAGTGTAGATAAAGAATGATTCAAATTCAAGAAAAATTGCTTTGAGCAAACGTAGTGTGCTTTATAAGCATCGACATTATTATGGCACTTTAGGAAAACTACATGTGCTGTAGCGCTCGTAGCTGGTCATTGTTATACATGCTCTAAAAATTTCGTCGGGCCACCCTATTCCTGTACATTCTTGTCTCACCTCAAGACATGCGTCCGTCCATCTGTCTGTCTGTCTGTCTGTCTGTCTGTCTGTCTGTCTGTCTGTCTGTCTGTCTGTCTGTCTGTCTGTCTGTCTGTCTGTCTGTCCATACGTTCGTCTTTTCGTCTGTCTGTATGTCTGTCCATCCGTCCGTTTATCTAGTGAACACACCAACGCCAACTTACATCTTTTCATCATTTTTCATCATATACAAGTACCAACATCCAGCGGACAATCCAAGGACCGAACGGCAATGGACTACCTACTACTACTACATGCATCGAGGAAGCATGGCCCACGGTTGAGGGAGCTTCGCCACTAAAAAACAAGATGCTAGGTCACGTTTCTCGGATAACCTTGCACATGCTTAATGGTAGCGCTGTTTCCATCCTACGGAAATCAAGCACCATTAGTCAGCAGAATGGTGGTGGTGTTGAACATTTATTTTACTAATAGCGGAGTTGCAAGGGAAACCAACGCCAACTGGCTCAGCTGCTTTACAGCCAGCGGGAAACGCGTGCGAAAGATGTTCTCTGCCATTTTCTGCGACACGTCGAACATCACAGCCCCTAGGCACCAGAAAAGTGTTCATTGCGGAAATGCTTGTTGCATACACGAATCCTAAGTGATTGCTGCTTTCCCGCCTTTAACTTACAACCGAAGCTTCAAGCTCTTTCCTGTCTCACTAGTACCGGACCATGCTGACACCAGGCTCCCTTTTGTAAGAACCGCACTGTTGCATCGAGCTGTAGAGCAGCATGTTCTTACCCTTCAGAGGAAGCCAGTCATATTACAATGGGTTAGATGATTTTCACATTATGAGAAAACCTCCGCATTCGAGAAAACCGCAGCGCAGGTGGAACTTAAAACTCGTTTGCGACGTGCACGGCAGCGCTCAAAAATCAGCTCATGCGGCCGCTAAGACCACGTGATCCCTCCAAGCATCTCAGGCCGATGATGGCACGGGCGGTTTCAGTAGGGGCCTCGCACCAATGAAGAAGCAACACCTTTTTAATTGCCGCTTTTTCACAGGTTGACAAGAGCAATGCGGCGAATTCTTGAGGTTGATGAACTGACCTCAAGAGTCCACTGTTGGGCTAAGCAACTTGTGACGTATCATTTGCTTTAAATATTGTCGAATTTTTTATGCCCACATTTTGCTCTCGGGTGCACAAAAAACGTGCCACACAAAAAAATCTTTGACGAAGGCTTTGTGAGTGCGTTTTGCGGTCATATTTTAACGAAGGAAAACAAAAACTGTCAGTGAACGCGATGTGGCGGTACATAACTAAAATTATGAACGAGCGCCTTGCAACCCGGGGAATTTCGTGCTCGGGCACGGAAGCTTCATCTTTGTCAATGTCTGCGCAGCGATCGAAAAGCGAGGGCGCTTCCGGTTGCTGTCCCCCGAGGCATCTTGCTGTCGGAAGTTCCCGCGCTTTTTCGCTGGCCGATGGGCAGCTGGTATGACTTTTGAACGCGCGTAATGAGTCAGCATCAGAATATCTCAGGCCGCTGCCCTCGTCGTAGGCACGTTGACAGATAAAACTTTCAGGATGCGAAAGGAGGAATGAGGGCGGTAATAAACTCATCAGTTGATGCGGAGTATCCCTTTTATGTAACTTTGTGTTTGTTTTATTTCTCTTCCCGTTTTAACCTTTTTCGCTTAGAAGTCGCACGACTGATAATTATCTAGCGTTCGCGGTGGAGAACATCAAGTTCTTCTGATCATGGGGTTGTAAAATAGTGTGCACAAGAAAAAACAGTCACGCAAATAGAACCAAAATTAAACGGGATAAACTGACTTTTAGTTTTCGTCACCCTCCAATATATACTCATAAACAGACTAGCGCAAGCGAAAATGCGGTCACGGGGTCATGGCCAAATATCTCACAAGAAAACGCGCAAAAACTTACGCTCACTATGAAATATACAGATGAATATCTAACGCTAGCATTGGCTTTTACATATATGCAAAATGCTCTATAAATTTGCAAGCTATAGTAACACTGTGCCAAAAATTATCTTGGTCTTTCCGAAAATCTGTGAACACACTACATTCAATTGTTGTAACTGCAAAGGTTATTTTAATTGATAATTGAGATGTGAGGTTTAACATCCCAAAACCATATGAGAGACGCCATAGTGGAGGACTCCGAAAATTTCGATCACCTGGGGTTTTTCAACGTGCACCCAAATATGAGTACACGGGCCTACAACATTTCCACCTCCATCGGAAATGCAGCCGCCACAGCCGGGATTCGATCCCGTGACCTACGGGTCAGCAGCCGAGTACTTATGCCACTAGGCCATCGCGGTGGGGCTAGGTTATCTTAACCTGTTCACATCGGTGGAGAGCGGTTGCGGTTCTCGGCTGCTGACGCTAAAATCACGGACTTCATCATGCCGCGGTGGTCGCACTTCAGTAAAGAAATAAACGCTTGCGGCCCGCGTATTGCGCGATGTGCACGGAAATAGAAACGCACCACATAGTCAAACTTTCTGGAGCCCCTCAGTACAACATGCGTCTAAAGCATATTGCCGTTTTCAGATGCAAAATGTTATTATACTCAGGTTATTCTATTCATAAGTGTCATGCACGCACACATTAAAATTTGGGTGTACTGTTTTCTGTAGCTCATATTTCATGCAGGGAATTTTGAGTGCTCTGTTGGTGCCATGAGTGCCCATATACAACGGGAGGGTTGTCAATCTAAACGTAATATAAATTCAACAGCCGTGAAGATGGGCTTTGTTTTTTGTTTTATTGTCGAACATTTTTCTCTAAGGCCAGCAGAGGGATACACGAAGAGCGCGACGAAGGATGATATGGAAGATCAAACTTTTCGACATAACGGGACGTTATTTGCCCACTGTTTTGCTGTTGTTTTCCAGGGCCTTGCGCTCAAGTAGTCCCCCCTCTTGCAGCGGTAAACATAAACGAGTTGGCTCGACACTCCACACTACAGAAAGACGCGGACATTATTCACCAACCACGTCAAAGGCGTATCGCAAGACTGAAGGGTTGACGGGGCCATTGGGGCGTGGTGAGGGCCGCTGAAATCGGTCCCTCCAAGTATTTTCAGCGTTTATATATATCCTTACACAGATGAAAACACACACATACAGATGTCCGTGCAAACGGGTAAGACATCCTACCCACCTGCCGATAACTCGCGATATGCGCCAGACGCATGCAGATTCCTCAAATTTTATAACATTATCGTAGATTGTCGAGCACTTGCCTCCTGAATCATGCCCGACACATTCGCTTTTTAGAGTGATACTTACGCATTCCGCGATTGATCTATCACACGTAGGAAGTAGGTGCTGCATTATATAGAGAACAGCACAGTCGACGAATCTGCCTTCTTCGCTGTTTTTATCGCAAACATACTTCACGCTCATTCTTCGATGGCAAGGCGTACGCTTCCTGGGAAACCTATCGCACTGGAACATCTCAAACTTCTACTTTGATCGGGTCGAAACGTTTCCTACACGAGTGGTTATGTCGTCATCGCTGCTTTCAAAATGATCCACTCTCGCCAGACTGCATTGCAAAGTTTTTGATGAAGTAAAAACAAAACATCTCCGCATAGCTTGGGTTTTCTTCCAGGGTACGAAAAAGCCTGTCATCTTCTCTAATCGCAATCGCTGGTTCTTGTAGCAGCAGGTGTGGTCGGAGGGATGTATGAGCTGCAGAGACTGAAGTGATGGGCCATATTTTTTCATGTACTTCATGAAATTGCGCTGCTTCGCGGGAGCTATTGTAGGTTATTTAGAAGTAGATCTTTCGACTTGGACAGTCACACGTGTTTATTATTGATGTAGCTAGTGGTACGCACATTGCTGGGAAGATGACAAAAGTACCAACGGCCAAACAAATCGCTACGTTGACATACTTACATCTTGAAAATAAATCTGGAAATAGTAATCAGGAAGTCTAGTTCATCTTTCACTGCGACTAGGTTTTATACTGTTGTTATAGCAGAATGAATTTTCCTATATGCAGGTGTACTTTCGCAAGAGGTACCACAAAGAAATTTCGCACTGTGTGTTTAGAATTTTATACCCACCCTTTATGCATTGCTAGAAATTGGCATCACATCTGCCGTGGCTATAGTCAGCACCGCAACTTCAAGGCCCGCAGAATTGCCTGAACTCAGAATTTTTTGGTCGTACCGAACATATATAGTACAAATTATGTTTGCAGGTGCTTTTCTGACCACCATTATTTATCATAGCCAATAATAAAGGAGTATCATGTGCACAAAAGCGCAAATTCGTAGGAACATACCAAGGAGTGCTGAGTCATGTCGTTACAATTTTTTTTCTCTTATGAAGACGAAATGAATAGAGAGGTGCACTCCTTTGATAGGTGAAACATAAGAAGAGCTTGGCAAGGTGCTCCAGCAAAGTTAACAAATAAGAGGTCAAAGAAAGAATAGGCAACGTCGTGATAGTGTTCAGTCAAAGTGGACCAATGCGTATACATCAAAAGAATTGGGTTTACTTGTACGTGTAATTAGGAGTGCTAGCCAGTGCCACTTCTAGCCATAAGGCCGGAAGTTTCTTTTCGTTGCACTCTTGTATTATGTAGCTCGTGACAGGGAGCGATAGTTTATTGGGAACTGAAAAGTTAAGCTTTGCTTTATACCCAAAATGATGATGTAGTATGCTGGAATAGGACCCTTTCGCCCCGCCACGGTGGTCTAATGGCTAAGGTACTCGGCTGCTGACCCGCAGGTCGCGGGATCGAATCCCGGCTGTGGCAGCTGCAATTCCGATGGAGGCGGAAATGTTGTAGGCCCGTGTGCTCAGATTTGGGTGCACGTTGAAGAACACCAGGTGGTCGAAATTTCCGGAGCCCTCTACTACGGAGTCTCTCATAATCATATGGTGGCTTTGGGAAGTTAAACCCCACAGATCATCATCATGGAATAGGACCCTTGCTGGCAAATGAACGAATTAGTAAGAAACAATCGATTAGTATGCCCTATGTTAGACACATCCAATTGTAGCCTGCCGATAACAAAGCATCACAAAAAAGCGCACTAATGCATCTCTAACATTTTTTTTATGTTTATAAACTTAAAAAAAGCTTTCAACGTGCGCTTTCGTGGGTACCGTGAGAATATGCGCCTACCTACATTACCCTAACTGAGTTTTCTAGAAAACCAATTTTAGAACTTGGCAGCCAACTCTGGAATGATCTGTAACGGAAGGTCGCACTGTGTATGCATACAATTAAGTGCCTGAAGTGCATACTTTTCCAGTAGATGGGTGCAGCGCGCGCTTTCTTTTACGAGGGGATGACGAAGCGAAAGCAGTTCAGTTTTGTCAACTGCCTACAGCGAAGTCATCGTCGTTGAAGTCACCCAAATATTAGGCAATGAGGAGATCGATTCAGATACTTCCCGCGCCGGTCATTTGAATTTAAAAGACAATGCTATTGCACTCAAATAGTATCTGAAATCATCGCTGAACGTAACACTGGTACGCTCAGACATGCGGGCACAGGTTGAATTTGCGTCGGATCACATCGCTCAATGGCTCTCCCCACGTCAGAAAAAGCACGTGAGCTATGTTTACACTCTCGCCAGCCTTGGTGGTGTGTATCGGCATTAGTGACGTCATCTGATACTGATCATGCAGGAAGGAGCGACTCCCTGTCAGAGTTTCCGTTCTGAGTCGTCATTTATTGCTTAAACAAAATAACTGACGAGTGTCTGGCAAAATGAGCCACCCTAGCTGTTGCAGAACTGTCAATATTTGAAAGCGGCATTATCTCAGTATGGAGGAGAATGCAGAGTTCTCCCTTGAAGCACAACATAAGATTTTTCGCGAAATACAAGGTTTTAGGAAACACCCAAATTTCTACTGAAATTATACATGCTCCATTTCATTGTTTAACAAAAAATATTGAATAAGTTGTCCACTTTAATAAATACTGGCAGATAAAGAACTCTTAGACTATCGCCGTCCATGTACTACCTTTTAAATGTGCCCAATATTTGACCCGAGGACATACCGTGACGCTACCTACATGTGGACGTCTTTCATAGGATGCCGGTTTGACTTTGTCGGCTAGAACACCGCATTTCCCACGCTTTTGATGTGGACACCGTGCGTGCTGTCCTTTGTTTTGAAGTTCAGTGCATAAAGAAGTGGTAAGATCTCATAATACGGGCAAGGAAACTGCACGAATTGGTACCCCTGGTGGCATTCTCATGTCTAATTTGCATCGTAAAATGGCGACGAAAAATCGCTGCAGCCATGGGGAACAATTCAGGTGTCGCGAAAGCAAAGCTACCATATTTAGCAGCTACTATCCTATCTGTGACGTCAAAACTATCGCAGTGCTAGCCTCTCTAGTGGAGGTCCTCGCGGCCAGCATGAACTGAAAACGCACCAGTGAAACTTTCCATGGTCACTTTGTCATGTCTTTGTTAGTACATTTGGGGCTCCTGGTTGTTACTAAGGCGGCAGAATCTTTTTTGTCCGCTGAACCTGATTTCCTTTTCTATCTGAGGTTGGCATACTGCCTGATCCATAGCTTTGACGGGCACACTAGATTTTCTGTTCTGCACTTTTCCTTCGTTCGCAAGAAGCTTTGCGGGCTTTTCATGAGAAAGACAAGGCCACGCATGGAAATAAGAAAAGGTGGGAGTAGACACTACTGTACTATTTTCAACTTCAGCCATGCTCCTGATTTTTTTTGTTGTTGTTCACATTGCTTGCTGGCTGCTGTCTTGTGAGCTTTCTTGATTTACATGGTCTTCTCTGCAACTGCTGCATCGCTATATACAACCTCTGAGAGCCACAGCTGTGGGGTTACTATAAGAGACAGCTCCTATAGAATAAATGAAAGCGCCGATGGCTACATCTGTCGCGCGTGGAGAGCTATCGCTTTCTTCTCGTGGTAGCACCCTTGCGTAAGCTACTGCGGCTCTTTGGCTTTCCAACTTCACCGCTTTCGTAGCAAGTAGCTTATTTCGAAACAGAATAAAAGCACACACAGCTTCCTTTTACTTTAAGGTTTATCATTGCACCCA
>NW_027465065.1:26756-62979 GCF_043290135.1 Rhipicephalus microplus
TTATTGTTAGTAATCTACGCTTTCTTTCGGGGGGAGGGGAAATCGTGTGACGTATGAAGCGAGTGGTTGGTAGAAGCCGAGAAGGAAGAAGTGACAATGGAATAAACATGGCGTATGAGCCACGTCACGTCACCCATTCATCATAGCGTTACATATATATATATATATATATATATATAATTATATATATATATATATATATATATATATATATATATTGTAATGAATCTGAAATAACGGACGCTCTGCTGGTAACAAAGACGACGATGATGATCGGTGGCTGCAGTAGTAGCTCGCGCACGCCGCTCGCCATTAGCCCATACCTGCCTGATAAAGGACATTTTGCAAGCTACGTCTGAACCTATCTCAAAGTACAACACCCTCTATTTTAAGTGGTGGAGGAGCCAGGGGTTCCCATCAACCCTGGAAACTTCGCAACCGGACGCTACCCTCACCGTTCACCATGACTGCTCCTGGCCCTTTACAAGCTGCCTTACCAACGACAGTCTACTGTGCTGGCGCGCCTCGGCAACGCGACCTACCAATTTTTTCGCGGCAACTACGAACAAGACGTCGAGGACTGGCTCGTCGAGTACTAAATCGTAAGCGCTTCCAACAAGTGGAACGCCTGCGACCAGCTCACAAACGTGCGCTTTTACCTCGCTGATGTGGGCCAGCCTCTGGTTCAAGAACCACGAAGGCGAAATTACCAACTGTTCCGCCTTCAAGACCACCATCGCCGCGGTCTTCGGTTGTCCCGCCGTGCGCCGGCTTCGCGCGGAACAGCGTCTCCGTAGTCGAGTCCCAGCGCAGGGACGAGACCTTTACGAGTTACATTGAAGATGTCTTGTCTCTTTGCAAGCGCGTCGATGAATCTCTAACCGAACGCGACAAAATAAAGCACATCATGAAAGGAGTTGACGACGTCACCTTCCAGATGATTGTCGCTAGAAATCCACAGACCGTCAGCGATGTTGTCCAGCTCTGTCAGGAGTACGACGAGTTGCGTAAGCCAGCGTGTTTCGACGCGCAGGGCCGCAGAAGATACCGGCTGAAGTTTCCGCCCTCGTACACGACGTCGCTGCTGATCACACCGTCTTACTGCCCAAATCAAACAATTCATTCGTGAGGAAGTTGCACGTCAGCTTTCTCTTGTGGCCGAAGTATCCGCGCCAGTGACCTCATTAGACCCACGTCTACGCCAGGTCATCGAGACACAGGTCACGCAGGCACTGCCTCCATCGCCATCTGTCCCTACGCCGCACTGCCTCATCGCCATCTGTCCTACGCCACTGACCTACGCTGCCATCGTTGCTAGACCCCAGCCCCACCTATCTCTGGCGCACACCGGGGCACCGGTCCTCCTACCCTACGACGCTGCCCCACATACACGGCAACCCATCCCGTTTCGCCTTCTGCACCTTCTGTCGTTAACCCATGGCGCACCTTGGATAATCGACCCATCTGTTTCGCATGTGGGATCGTGGACATATAGCACGCTACTGTCGCCGTCGGCAACTTCCAGCCTCCAGACCATGGAATTCTGCAAATTACCAGGCTGCCCAGAATCCCCAGCGACCATCTTCTCCTATCACCGACTCATTGTCCCCACGACGCCCCGTCGATTCTCGCCGGTCATTACCACCCCGTCGCCGATCTGTCTCCCCAATGCTTCGGCGCACCAGCCCGCTCGAAAGGAAAACTGACAGCCGCAGTTCCGGAGGCAAGAACTACGTCGTCATCGAACTTTCCAAGACCTCTTTGTCCGACCAACGAAATTGATGTGCTAGTAGAAGGTGTTGCTGTACGTGCACTTGTCGACACAGGCGCCGTCGTTTCTGTAATTAGTGAAAAACTGTGTCGCGATTTGAGAAAAGTTACAACGCCGCTTACGAATCTTGCTCTGCGTACAGCCACCTCCCATTTCATTGCGCCGACAGCTCAGTGCACAGCACGCGTTCTTATTCAAGATGTTTGGTACGCCGTCAACTTTGTTGTTCTCCCACGTTCATCTTACGACGTCATACTAGGATGGATTTCCTTTCTACCCATCAGGCCCTCGTCGACTGCGCTCGTGCTGAACTCACGTTGATGAATCCGTGCCTTGATATCGACCACCACAGTCCCTCGAAAGTGTTTGCGCAGCTGACGTCCGCATCGCGCCGTTGTCCGCCGTCCTAGTGCCTGTGTTTTCCCCTGCTGCCACTAACTCGACGCTCTTGTTCCAACCAACTATAGCTAGTGTGCAACACCGAACCATCGTCCTCCCGTTTGCCGTCATCACTTTTCCAATGGTTCGGCGGTACTTTATGCGTGCAACGTTTCTGCTTGTCCAGTAACATCTTGCTATGCGGTGAGTGTCTGGAAGCCTCGAGACATTAAATTGTATTTTCGAAGACCCGATCTATCCAGACAAGCCATTTTTACCGACTTGTGCCATTACACCCGCAACTGACGCCCAATGAACCTATGGATTATTCCGCAAGTCCATTGATTGTAACCTCACGCCTGGGCAGCAGAAACAGCTGATCAAGCTCCTACAGCGTTTTCGAGCCTCGTTTGACCACAATCAGCCTTCCTTAGGTCGAGCGTCATCTGTTGTTCACCGTATAGATACCGGTCAAGAGACGCCATTACGGCAGTGTCCATATCGTGTGTCAACACCGAACGCCATGCCATCAATGAACAGGTTGACGACATGCTGACACGTGGCTTAATGAAACCGTCAAGCAGTCCCTGGGCCTCTGCAGTTGTGTTGGTGAAGAAGAGGACGGATCCATCAGGTTTTGCGTGGACTACCGGCGTCTCAACCGAATCACGCGCAAGGATGTCTATCCGCTGCCACGCATTGACGATGCCTTGGACTGCCTACAGGGAGCCGAATTTTTCTCTTCTTTAGATCTGTGCTCTGGATACTGACAGGTACCCATGGCAGAGGCCGATCGTGAAAAAACTGCTTTCACCACGCCGACGGGCTTAATGAATTCACAGTCATGCCCTTCGGCCTCTGCAACGCGCCAGCTACTTTCGAGCGGATGATGGACTCTATCCTTCGAGGCCCCAAATGGAACGTTTGCCTTTGTTATTTAGATAATAATTGTCGTCTTTTCACTGATTTCGCAACCATTTAACCCGCCTCGAGAAAGTCCTCGCGTGATTTCTGCCGCAGGGCTGCAACTGAATCGGGAAGAAGTGCAATTCGCCGCTCGAAAGCTTACGATCCTTGGCTACGTGGTTCAAAAGACGGCATTCTTCCTTACCCTGCCAAACTTACAGCCGTTTCAGCGTTACCTAAACCGACCACCATGAAAGAGCTCTGAAGCTTCATAGGCCTTTGCTCTTACTTCCGGTGCTTCGTCCGCAATTTCGCGGCGATCATCGCTCCTTTGACCAAGCTCCTCTCCGGCTCTAGAGACCTTTCAGCCTGGTCTGCCACCTGTGACGACTCTTTCGATAAACTGCGCTGCCTTCTCACGTCTCCGCTATTCTGCGACACTACGAGCCATCGGCACCCACAGAGATCCACACCGACGCTAGTGGTGTCGGCTAGGCGCTATTCTTGCACAGAAAGAAAGACGGCTTCCAAGAGTACGTGGTTGCCTACGCAAGCCGAACTCTTAGCAAAGCCGAAACCAACTATTCTGTCACTGAAAAAAAATGCCTCGCCATTATTTGGGCGATAGAGAAATTTCGACCTTACGTGTACGGGCGCCCTTTTGACGTCGTGACTGACCACCACGCCCTCTGCTGGTTGTCGTCACTGAAGGATCCAAGCGGTCGCCTCGCCCGATGGGCATTACGCCTCCAAGAATATAATCGCGTGGTCTATCGCTCCGGCCGGAAACATTCGGACGCAGACGCCCTATCCCGTTCGCCTCTACCCCCTGACCCGGACTGCTGCGAAAGTCTAACCTGTGATGCCACTGCCGTCACCATCGCCGACATGCCATTTGAGCAACGCAAGGACCCTTGGGTTGCTTCGATTCTAGACATCCTGGCTGGGCGGACGGCTTCCCCCCCTTCTTGCACGTTGCGTCGCAAGTCGAGCACTACGCACTCGTGACGACGTGCTGTACCGACGCAACTACGCACCCGGTGGACGTCAGTGGCTACTCGTGATTCCACGTCATCTGCGATCCGAAACTCGTTCCACGTTTCATGACGACCCCCAATGTGGCCACGCAGGTTTCCTGAAGACTTATTCTCGCATACGTCTCCGATATTACTGACGTGGCGTGTACCGTTTTATACGACAATACGTTCGGGCCTGCTCGACGTGCCAGAGACGAAAAACTCCCCCTTGTCACGCCAGCGCTACCTTGCTACCCTTACCATGACCATCCCGACCATTCGACCGCGTCCGGCATCGATATCTATGGTCCCCTTCCCAACACCGCTGACGGTAACCGCTGGATCATAGTTGCCGTCGACCATCTCACGCGGTATGCCGAAACTTCATCCCTTCCCTCGTCTACAGCAAAAGACGTTGCGACTTTCGCTCTTCACAACATCGTATTAAGTCATGGAGCACTTCGGGAGTTACTGAGCGATCGTGGTCGCGTATTCTTGTCAGACGTCATCACAGCATTGCTGCGTGAGTGCCACGTCGTTCACCGCACTACAAGCGCCTATCATCCCCAGACCAACGGAATGACAGAGCGCTTCAACCGCACCCTTGGTGACATGCTGTCTATGTATATCTCGTCAGACCACTCCAATTGGACCGAGTGCTCCCGTTTATCACGTTCGCTTATAATACCGCCATTCAAAGCACTACTGGGTTCTCTCCTTTTTTCCTGCTTTACGGACGCGAACCTTCTTGCACTATGGACACCATTCTTTCGTACAAACCTGACTCCTCAGAGTCCACGACTTTGTCTCAAGCCGCTACATACGCTGAAGAATGCCGCCAACTGGCAAGATCATTCACAACCCAAGACCAGGACACCAAAAGCATTACCATGACGCATCAAATAACACTACTTCCTACGATTCAGGTTTACTCGTCTGGCTGCATGTCACTTCTGCTACACCTGGCCTTTCTACCAAGTTGGTCCCCAGGTATCACGGCCCATATCGTGTGCTACAAAAAACGTCACCAGTGAATTACCTCATCGAGCCACTGGAACCACCTTCTGACCAACGTTGTCGTGGCCGGGAAAATTGTCCACGTCTCGAGACTTAAGCCCTGCTACGACCCTCCCGTGTTTACTTGTCCATAGATCGCCAGGATGGCTCCTTATTTCGCGGGGAGTAATTGTAATGAACTTGAATACGGACGCTCTGCTGGTAATGAAAACGACGATGATGATCGGTTGCTGCAGTAGTAGCTCGCGCACGCCGCTCGCCATTAGCCAGACCTGCCTAGATAAAGGACATTTTGCAAGTTACGTCTGAACCTTTCTCGACGTACAACACCTCTATTTTAATGTATATATATATATATATATATATATATATATATATATATATATATATATATATATATATATATATATATATATATATATATATATATATATTGTTACATGACATCGGCAACGAAAGAGCATCATAGACGACGAAGACGATGAAAGCGACCGTGCTCGTGTTGTTGTTGCTGCTGTTCTTCCATCTTGGCTGCAGCTGCTCTGACTCTCCCTGTATATTTTGTAAATATATTTATTTCATTCATTCTCTCACCCCCATGAAATTTCGTGGTGGTGCGGGGTACAAACACAATATAACGAAGCTCCGCAGTGGCCGACGCTTGAATTTTTCCACCATGGCAAACCAGGGACCGGCTCCCACCGAGGCGACTACCACAACAGCTGTTGTCCTTCCACCGCTAAAAGATCCTGGCACGTTCTGTGGCACGGATGATGTCGACATCGAAGAATGGTTGCCGTCGTACGAACGTACAAGTAAGAATTACTGTTGGGATGAAACTCTTATGTTAGCCAATATCCTGTTCTACTTGAAAGGAACAGCAAAAGTGCGGTTCGAGAACCACGAAGATGAAATTGGAAGTTGGGATGCGTGCAAAAAAAAATGTGCGCCCTTTTCGGCAAGTCTGTGCGTAGAAAGGCAGCGGCCAAGATGGAGTTGGAATCTCGTGCGCAATTGTCGTCAGAGTCCTACGTGACTTACATACAGGACGTGCTTGCCCTTTGCTGAAACGCGGACAACGGTATGGAAGAAACCGAAAAAGTAGCTCACATAATGAAAGGCATTGCAGATGATGCGTTCAACCTTTTCATATGTAAGTACTGCAACACGGTCGATGCCATCATCAAGGAGTGCCAGCGTTTTGAGGCCGCAAAAAGTCGACGTATCGCTCATAATTTCACTCGACCACCAAACACAGCAGCAACCTGGTCGTGCGAAGACAGGCCTGCGCTAGAGACGCCGTTAACTGCAGAGCTCGTGACCAAGGTCATCAGACGTGAACTTGAAGCTCTGTCTCCTGCGTCCACGTGCTCCCATGCCTGTGACTCTAGCCCTCAGGTGGTGCCACTGGTACATTCCATTGTGCGACAAGACTTTTCTAATGCTGGACTGGCCTCTGAGTTCACTACAGCTCCCTCTCAGCCGATCAACCGTCGTCGGCCCCCTGTTTCGTATGCCCAAAGCCAAAACCGTCGGCGCACCCTCGCAATCCAGCCGAGTGTGGACTGCTGACGATCACCCGATTTGTTTCAACTGCCACCGTATTGGACACGTGGCCTGCCATCGTAAAACTCGGTGGTATTGGCATCAGGCATCCTATGGGTACCCCCATCGGCCAGAGAGGGATCATGGACGCTTTCAAACTTACCGGGAGTCACCTCAGGCCACCAGTGAAGACGTTCCTTCTGTGCTGCCATATCGTCGTCGCTCTCCATCTCCGCATGCTCACCAGTCCCGTTCACTGCTCTCCTGTCACCCATCGTCTCGCTCGCCCCAATTTCGCGACCAACGTCGCCGACTGACCGCCTGCCGCGGGAAAACTAGATGATGCAGCTTTCGGAGTTGATGCTGTATCGACCACTTGCCCACCAATTCTCTGATCATGCTGCTGACTCGACGCAACCTTATTGAAGTTGAAGTAGATGACACACCCGTTGTTGCACTTGTGGACACAGGGGCTCACATATCAGTGATGAATTCAGAATTTCTTTGCCGCCTTAGGAAAGTTATAACGCCACCCACAGTGCCACTCATCCAGGTCGCCGACGGCGGCACGTTTCCCGTCCTTGGAATGTGCTCCGCGCGTATAAGTGTGGCTGATCACTCACGACAGTGCTATTTGCTGTGCTCGAGAAATGTTCCCATGAACTTATCCTCGGCATGGGCTTTTTATTTTATCCGCCCACCCTGACCTTATTGATTGTGGAACCGGCACGCTTCAACTTGATTTACCGTGTTACCATGACGACCAAACACCAGCTCAACCCCGTCTGTGTTCTGCAGATCACGTTCGCCTAGAACCTCAAGCCGTTACCTACGTGAGCCCGAGATCTGTCCCTCCGGTTCCCGATGGTGACTACATGTTTACACCTACTGCTGACGTTCTGCTGGCCATAAATGTTACCGTGCCTCACACACTTTTGACAGTCAAGAGAAATACAGCATTTCTTCCGATCCTAAACCTGAGCTGGTGCGCTCAATTTATCCCAGATGTATGACTGGCAAAAGTTTTTGTATAGATGCTGCCATTTTGGGCGTTCCTGTCGAATCTTCTTCGTTCTCTGCTCCGTTTTCATCCTCGAAGAGCGCAGCGGATGCCACCATCGACAAGATGATCGCTCCGGACCTTCTTCCAGCACAGACAGCTGACATCCGGCACCTGCTGAAATCCTACCGCGACATCTTTGATTTTGATGACCGCCCTTTGGGTCAGACATCCTTTGTAACTCATAGGATTAACACTGAAGACGCCAGCCCCATACGATGACGTCCTTATTGCGTGTCTAATTCTGAGCGACAAGTTATCCAGCACGAAGTTGAAGAAATGCTCACAAAAAAACGTCATTGAACCTTCCTGCAGTCCATGGGCATCACCGGTCGTGCTAGTTAAAAAGAAGGATGGCAGCTGGCGCTTCTGCGTAGACTACCATCACTTAAACAAAGTAACACGTAACGACGTCTATCCACTGCCGCGATTGATGATGCTCTCGACTGCCTACATGGGTCTGCCTACTTTTCATTTATCGGCTTGCGATCAGGGTACTGGCAGATATCTGTCGATTATTGAGACCGTGAGAAAACAGCATTCATCACATCAGATGGACTTTTCCAGTTCAATGTTATGCCATTCGGATTGTGTAATGTGCCAGCTACATTGAAAGGATGATGGACTCTCTCCTGCGTGGATACAAATGGACCACGTGCCTGTGCTATCTCGATGACGTCATCGTATTTTCACCTACATTCCAAAGCCACCTTAGCCGCCTAACGACTGTTCTTGAGTTCTCCGGGAAGCAGGACTTCAGCTCAATTCTTCCAAATGTCGCTTTGGCCATCGGGAAATCACTGTGTTGGGCCACCTTGTCAGTGCTCGAGGCGTGCAACCTGATCCTGACGAAATTCGAGTTGTCAAAGATTTTCCCATACCACGTTCAGCAAAGATGTACGGAGTTTTATCGGCCTTTGTGATTACTTTTGACGTTTTGTGAAGAATTTTGCTTACATTGCCTGACCACTTACGGAGCTACTGAAGAAGGACATGTCTTTTTATTGGCGGTACTGATGAAGCAACTGCCCTTCAGCACCCTTACAACATTACTTACTACCCCACCCATCTTGGCCCATTTCGACCCGTCAGCCATACTGAAGTTCGTACTGATGCCAGCGGACGTGGAATCGGTGCTGTTCTCACCCAGCGGCAACGAGGACAGGATCGCGTCATTGCTTATGCAGTCGCCTGCTTTCTGCTTTGGAGAGCAAGTTTTCCATTACAGAGCGTGAGTGCCTCGCACTAGTCTGGACAGTCGGAAAATTTCGACCATACTTGTTTGGCAACACCTTTTCGGTAATTACAGATCACCATGTCTTGTGCTGGCTGTCGTCCCTTAAAGATCCAACAGGACGACTTGGCTGTTGGGCCTTGAAACTACAAGAATACAGCTTCGACGTGGCATACAAATTTGGCCTAATGCACCAGGATGCCGACTGTCTATCCCGTCACCCCGTGGACCCACCTGACCTTTCAGCCTATGATTCTGACCCTTGTGCCTTCGCCATGTCGGCTTTCACCGATATGCGCGAGAACAGCTCAGCGATGTCCACTTGTGGTCTGTTATGCAGAGTCTACGCTTGGCCCACGTAGACCCGTCGCTACACTTGTTCGTTCTACGCGATGGAATTCTTTACCGACGCAACACCAGCGCCGAAGGACCAGAGCTACTACTCGTAGTTCCTTCGACTCTCCCTTCCGCTGGACTTGAACAGCTCCATGACGCTCCAACCGCGGGACATCTCGGGGTCACGCGCACGTACGATCGCGTGCCGCGTAGGTTCTTCTGGCCAGGCCTTTACCGTTCTGTGCGCCGATACGTTGCTGCATGTGAGTCGTGCCAGCGCTCCGAACATTCCACCTTGCCACCAGCTGGTCCGCTCCAACCAATATACATACCCACTGTTCCCTTCTGCCGCGTTGTTTTCATCTCGTAGGACCATTTCCTACTTCTCTCACTGGAAACAAGTGGATAGCTGTAGCCACTGAATACGCCACAAGATACGCTATCACACGAGCGCTACCGACAAGCTGTGCCACTGACGTCGCGGACTTCTTGCTTCATGACGTAATTCTTCACCATGGTGCTCCTCGACAGCTGCTGACTGATCGTGGTCGTTCATTTCTTTCAAAAGTAGTAAGTGACATCCCTCGCTCGTGTTCGACGCGTCACAAGCTCACTACGGCCTATCACCCACAAACAAATGGTCTTACCGAGCACCTAAATCGATCATTGACAACAATGCTCTCCATGTACGTTTCGAAAGATCACCTTGATTGGATAGTACTTTACCTTATGTGACATTCGCGTACGATTCGTCACGCCACGATACCGCTGGCTTCTCTCCCTTCTATTTATTGTTCGGCCGCCGTCCAGCGTTGCCCTTGGAGACTCTTCTCCTATCAACTACGCAAACGGTTACAGAGTACGCCCGGAATGCCACTGCTCGGGCTCAATTGGCCCGCCAAATTTCCCGGAACGTCTTCTTGGCTCGCAGCTCTCTCATAAGGTTCGCTACGATAGCCATCAAAGAATAGTTTCCTACTCTCCAGGTTCATTGGTCCTCCTCTGGACACCATGCCGCCACGTTAGTCTCTCTTCGAAGCTCCTCTCTCGCTACTCGGGGCCTTACAAGGTTTTACGCCTGCTTACCGATGTCACATACGAGATTGCTCCGTTGGTGAGTCAGTTATCGTCGTCCGCACCCGTTAGTGACGTCGTCCACGTGACGCGCCTCAAACCGTACATACCCGCATAAGATCCCACTCTCCTTTAGGCGCCGAGACGGTACTGTCAGCTGCTGGGGTTATATGTTACACGACATCGGCAACGAAAGAGCATCATAGACGACGAAGACGATGAAAGCGACCGTGTTCGTGTTGTTGTTGCTGCTGTTCGCCCATCCTGGCTGCAGCTGCCTATGACTCTCCCTGTATATTTTGTAAATATATTTATTTCGTTCATTCTCTCACCCTCGTGACAATATATATATATATATATATATATATATATATATATATATATATATTGCCACGACGTAATTACAGACAGCGACGAAACGACGTCTTGCTTGCCCTCAGAGCAGGATGCAAAAACCCTCTTCTTTCTTCACTTCTAAGGATTCCAGCTACAGTTGATGGCTCATACCCATTACCTGTGACATTACTCCTCTCCTCGAAAAGCATCGGCTCGATGCTGGTAATGAGCATTGAGAAAAAAAATTGAAAGAAAAGATGCTACCATGGAACTAACAACTCCGTAGTAAAGGTAAAAATGTGCTGGCTTCATAGAAGTACTCAATAAAGAAAGGAGTAAGTACACAAGACAATAAAAAAACAAACCAAAGTGAGAAAAAAAGTAGTCATTGCATGGTAACTTAGTCCACGTTCGATGTATGACGCGAGAAATATGGCTTGAGTCTTGACACGTGCACCACATCACTTTGTGGAAACCGACGAGAACGTCTTGAGGCGCCGTCAGGGAGAACTTCATACGTAACGTCACTGAGTCGGCGCAGAACTTTGTAAGGGCCGAAGTAGCGTCGAAGCAACTTCTCAGAGTGACCACGCTGTCGGATGGGAGTCCACACCCAAACTTCATCGCCTGGTTTGAAGGTAACCTCTCGTTGTGTAAGGTTGTAGCGGTGTGCGTCGGCAGTTTGGCGAGCCTGAATACGGCATCGGGCAAGTTGACGGGCCTCCTCGGTGCGTTGAGCGAACAATGCAGCGTCCGTGTTGAACATGCTCAAGTTGTTCGGAAGGAGCATTGCGTCGAGCATTGTAGTGACCTCTCGACCATGAACTAAGCGGAATGGGGTGAAACCTGTACTCTCTTGGACTGCTGTATTGTAAGCAAAAGTTACGTAAGGGAGTATATCATCCCAGTTTTTGTGATCAACGGCCACATACATTGATAGCATATCTGCAATGGTCTTGTTCAACCGTTCAGTGAGTCCATTTGTTTGGGGTGATAACCCGCGGTTTTCGATGTTCTATACCACTTAGTCTCAGCACTTCTTGAAGCATCTCTGCGGTGAAAGCTGTACCACGATCAGTAATTATTACAGCTGGCAGTCCGTGACGAAGTACGATGCTGGTGACAAAAAACTGTGCAATTCGGCTGCTGTAGCTTTGGGCAGGGCCTTTGTTTCACTGTAACGCGTTAAATATTCTGTGGCAACCACAATCCACCGGTTTCCAGACAAAGAGGTGGGAAATGAGCCGAGCAAGTCAATGCAATTTGATGGAATGGTGCCTTCGGCGTGGCGATAGGCTGTAGTAGTCCCGCTGATCGGACAGGTGGAGTCTTACTGCGTTGACAGTCGCAGCATGTGCGGACGTACTGCTTGACTGTCTTCGCGAGGCGGACCAGTAGTATGAGCGGCAAATTCTTTCCAAAGCGCGCGTGTAGCCAAGGTGTCCGGATGATGGTTCGTCGTGACAAGCATGTAAAATATCGTCCCGAAGCGAGGTCGGCGCGACCAGTAGGTAAGTAGCCTGGGTATGGTCGAATTGTTCCTATAGAGGACTCCATCCCTGATGCAGAACGAGGCCAGCGAACGTGCAAAGTTTCGAGGAAGGCTGCGTTTTCGGCCTTCGAGGTAGTCAATCAGCGGGCTTAGCTCCATGTCGTCGCGTTGTTGTTGAGCCAAGTCGGTTGCTGACACAGAGGAAAGGAATGTATCGTCCTCTTCAACGTCCGCGTTCATACTTCCAATTGGTGCACGTGAGAGACAGTCAGCATCAGTGTGTTTGCGTCCTGACTTGTGAATGACTGTAACGTCAAATTCTTGTAGCCGAAGGCTCAGCGTGCTAGACGACCGGAAGGGTCTTTGAGGTTGGCGAGCCAGCATAAAGAATGGTGGTCGCTAACTACCCTGAATGGTCGACCGTATAAATAAGGGCGAAACTTTGTTATAGCCCAAACAACGGCTAAGCATTCCTTTTCTGTTGCAGAGTAGTTTTTCTCTGCAGATGATAGTGTTCGACTTGCATAGGCAATCACGCGCTCTACGCCATTTTTCCATTGAACCAGTACAGCTCCAAGTCCGACGTTGCTGGCATCCGTGTGTAGCTCTGTGGCAGCGTTATCGTCAAAGTGACCGAGTGCAGGTGGTGCTTGAAGATGGTTTCGTAGCGTGTCAAAGGCGTGATGCTGATCATGACCCCAAACAAACGGTACGCCGTCTTTCGTAAGTTCATTTAGTGTTCAGCGATTTTAGAAAAGCCTTTGACGAAGCGTCTGTAATATGCTCAGAGTCCCAGAAATCGGCGGAGGTCGCGCTTGTTCGTTGGGACAGGAAATGCGGCAACAGCTTTCGTTTTCTCAGGGTCTGGATATATACCGGCGTGGCTGACGACGTGACCAAGAAATTTCAGTTCCTCGAATGCAAAGTGACATTCCTCAGGTTTGAGAGAAAGTCCAGCTGTTCGAATCGCCTGAAGAACTGCCTGTAAGGGCTGGACGTGCTGCTCAAACGTGTCTGAGAAGACGACCACATCGTCAAGGTAGACAAGACACGATTTCCATTTTAGCCCAGAAAGAACCGTGTTTATCATTCTTTGAAAAGTAGCTGGTGCCGAGCATAAGCCGAAGGGAAGGACCTTGAACTCGTAGAGTCCGTCAGGAGTAATGAAGGCGGTCTTTCCGCGGTCGCGCTCATCAACAGATATTTGCCAATAGCCGCTGCGTAGATCCATGGAAGAAAAGTAACGAGCATTGCAAAATGCGGTCCAGCGAGTCGTCTATTCGTGGTAAAGGATACACTTCTTTCTTCGTGATCATATTCAACTTTCGGTAGTCGATGCAAAATCGCAGAGTACCATCTTTTTTCTTTACTAACACAACAGGGGACGCCCAGGACTGGTCGATGGCTGGATGACATCGTCCTTGAGCATCTGCTGGACCTGTTGGCGTATAACGTCTTGTCTTTTTGCGAGACTCTGTAGGCATGCTGTCGAGTGGGTCTCTCGGTAGGCCCGGTGATGATACGATGCTTGGCAAGCGGTGTTTGGTCAACTTTCGAAGTCGTAGCGAAGCAGTCCCGAAATGAGCCGAGTAGCTTCAAAAGACGTTCCCGTTGTGCAGACGGTAGACCCTGGTTTACGTCGAGAGTGCTTGCAAATGTCATGGCGGAATCATCGCACGACGAAAGAGCAGATAATGTTGAGGGACCAGGGACGTTGGCAATATCCTCAAGGTATGCGATCGCAGTGTGTTTGGTAAGAATGGCGATACTCATCGCTGAAATTCATGACTATTAGGCAAGCCTGCTTTCTACTGGGCTGAACAATACCTCGGGCAATGCAGATTTGTTGTGCAAAAAGTGGGGACAAATTTCCTTCTGTAATTACAGCATCAGGGACGTCTTGGTCACATTCAACGTTGACAAAAAAAATTGCCCGCAGCTTCCCTCGGGGGAACACTGAGGAGGATGCGGAGCATATAATTGGTTAACGGGGTGTTAAAGTGCGACTTACTTGGGTCGATGGCTAAATTGGTTAACGTGGTTGTGAAATGGGGTGTTAAATTGCGACTTACTTGGGTCGATGGCTAAATTGGTTAACGTGGTAGTAGGAGGGGTGTTAAATGAGTGAACACGTACACACGTATGCGAAAGGGCGGCGCTGGTCGAAGGGACGTCGATCATTGTGTTCGTGGATTCGTTGCATTCATTTCACCGCGACCTTGGACGTCGACGCGCCGTACAATCCAACCGACGAGCGGCAACTGAGCGAGCGAGCGCCGACCTTGAGTATATATACAGCGCGACGGCGCATGCACTGTCAGCTGTTGAATGTTCTCGAAGCGCGACGGCGCATGCGCGTCCACTGGAGAATCAGGAGAATTGTAGATGTCGAACGCGGTGTGTAGAGGAGGAAGGGTGCACAGATGGTGGAGGAGTGAAGCGCGCGCGGTGTGTAGAGGAGGAAGGGATGCACAGATGGTGGAAGAGTGGGCGACGGCGCGACGGCGCATGCGCGCGCGTCAGCTGTCGAATGTTCGAGAAGCGGTGCGGACGGCGCGGACGGCGCACTACAAGGCGCGAGTATAAGATGCTTCCGCATCTAAAAGGCTGCTGCGAGGAGGCAGAGTAACAGATTCGGAGGATACACGTAGGGCAGCCTTCGATGATCGGGCGTTTTCCGGTTCAGGATGAAACGGGTCCTCGAACGACACCTGCATGTCTCGTAAGTCAATAATTGCGCCGTGTTCGCGAAGAAAGTCCAGCCCCAGAATGAGTGGACGGGAGCACACAGGTAATACGAGGAAAGACCCTATGAATGTCGAAGCACGGACTCGAACACGGGCTGTGCACATTCCAGTCGGCGTGACGAGGTGGCCCCCTGCCATGCGCAACGGCGGTCCTTGCCAAAGGGTAGTTACCTTCCTCAGTTGGATGCTAGGGCGCTGCTCATAACCGAATAATCGGCGCCGGTGTCGACGAGGGCAGTGACGACGTGATTATCGACGTGTACGGCGATGTCGGCGGAAACAGTCTTATGACTTTCGGAACGACTGGAAAGTGAGAACGGTCTTCGTCGGGTCTTTGTTTCGAAGGAGGCTCTTTGACAGTTCGTTGGGACGCGGCTTCACCCCCAGGAGCCGTGGTTTCTAGTTTCCCTGTGGGGGCTCGGTGACCGGCCTCTGAAAGGAGCATAAGATGACGAGGGAATGCTAGGTAACGTGGGGCGGCGAGGTGATGGTGCTCGTGATTGGGGGCGTTGACCAAGGCGAGGAGCTTGCTGGCCCGTAAGGTACGCTTCGACTTCGCGAGGACGTTCACCGTAACGCGGGCACCGAGCATCAGAATGAAAGCCACGGAGACTAAGTTGGCGGTACTGGCAGTTACGGTAGACGTGACCCGCTTCGCCACAGTGGTAGTAGAGTGGACGGTTATCGGACGTACGCCACACGTGGCCTTTGTGGCGTTCTGCCGCGATCCAGACGGACGATAAGTTGGTGCACTCGGAAACCTTGAGGCGGGTGGCGGAGTCGAAGAGGTGCCCTAGAATCGATGGCTAGCCTGATCCATTCTCCCCATGGTGGGATCAGGGCCATGTGGTGCAGGAGATCGCAGAGCCGCCGCATAAGTCAGCACGGGGGCCTCAGGCCTTGTTGGCGCGAGTGGGGTGACCACCTGTCGGATCTCATTTCGGATTAAGTTTGTGAGATCACTTACGGGTGGTTGGGGTCCCACTGCTCGGTGTGGGCGCAGCTCGTCCCGCACGACGCTTTTTATGAACTCAGCGAGGGCATGCCTCTCGCTGTCAGCCCCGATATAGCATGCAGCAGGGGTCACGTCGTGGCGTTCATACTGTGACGACCTATACTGGAGAGTACGCTCCATTGTGGTTGCCTCATTTATGAACTCTGCCACAGTCGTCGGTGGATTGCGCATGAGTCCGGCGAAGAGCTGCTCTTTTACCACACGCATTAAATGCCGCACCTTCTTTTCCTCGGACATTGCAGGGTCAGCACGCTTGAAGAGTCGAAGCATGTCCTCGACAAACATCGAAACTCTCTCATTGGGTCGTTGGTTCCGAGAGGAGATCGCCTGCTCCGCTCTCTCTTTCCTTTCAGTGCTGCAGTATGCATCACGAAACTGTCAGCTGAACTCATGCCCCGTCGCAAAGGAACCCTCGTGATTCTCGTACCACGTTTTGGCAGAGTCATCTAACGCAAAGTAAGCTCTCTGCAGCTTGCGAGCTTCATCCCATTTGTTTATGTTGGCAACTCGATTGAAGAGGTCAAGCCAGTCGTCAACATCTTCATAAATGTCTCCATGAAATGAGCGTGGTGTTTGCGGCGCATGAAAAACATGCGGGAGAAAAGAAGAGGCGTCGTTGGTTTGACTCGCCTGGTTGTTAGTTGAAGTTGCCATCTCGTTTTGAGAGAGGCGACCGTACTCGGGAGATAGTCCTCGCAGGCGGTGGCTGCTTCTTGCCGTGGGAGCTGTAGCTGTCTCCAAGTAGCTCGGTGTGTCGGCTGAAAATTTGCAGCCGAGGCGCATTTACCCAGCACCTCCACCAGTGCCACGAACGTAATTACAAAGAGCGACGAAACGACGTCTTACTTGCCCTCAGACCAGGACGCAAAAACCCTCTTCTTTCTTCACTTCCAAAGGATTCCACCTACAGTTGCTGGCTCATACCCATTATTCTTGACAATATATATATATATATATATATATATATATATATATATATATATATATATATATATATATATATATAAATATATATATATATATATAACGGCGTGTGTTAGTATTATTAGACTTTATTTTCATTTCTGAATACTTTTTTAGTATTATTTATTTTTATATATTTTTTGTTTACGTTTTCATCCTTTACAAGAATACCCATTCATTTATTTTCAGTATGACTGGTTGTACATTTTTCTGCAAGAGAGGGCAGGTGGAGGGAGGGGGAGAGGGCACATTAGCTTTCCAACGTGGCCATTATATTCCGAAAGCTGGAGCGGGTCGTATGCTTCTTGTGTGTGTGTGTGTGTGTGTGTGTGGCCCGATGCCACGGGCCAGCCGCCGAACCACGTGAACTTAAACTCGATCCATGTGTGGGATGCGAGTAAGCGGCAACATGTTCCACATTTTTCCGTTTTTCTTGGTTGCCTCCGCTGGCGGCGCGTCTTATCTATACCCAGTAACAATGCCAGAATTACCCACTCGTTTCGGCGGCTCTCCGTCGCTCCTTTCTAGTTCCTCTCCTTCTTCTGCTTCTTGTTGTCTGTTGCTACCTCGTTCGCCCGTTTGTCTCTTTTTTTTTGGAGGGTCTTTAAACTGTCAGGGTGACCCTCTGCTACGGGAACTTGTATCATTTCACTTACAACCTCCAAAGAAGGCTGGTCCACCAGCCGAAACTGTTAGGATTAAATAAATATTTTATTGTTTTGTTTTCTATACTGCACTATTCTCGAAGTTTATAACATATATATATATATATATCAAAATGAGATTTAACTGACAATAATACCAAGGATTGTATAGGAGAAGTAATTAGAACCACTGTAATGTAAATAAGAAGAAAGACAAGTGGGAAAAAATACCTTGCCGGGAGAACGAAACGAACCTACGACCTTAGAATAACGCGTTCGGTACTCTAGCCACTGAGCTGTGACGGTGGCTATCCCTCCAGCCACTTTATTGGGTTTATATGTGAGTTTAAACGTGGGAGTGTCAGTCAGCGCCATCTGTAGCCACTGTGCCGAGTTTGGAACACCCTTTTATGAGCCTGTGTGGTGTCAAGTAGCACGTGAACTTATTACGAGTGGGCAGGTGACCAATAGTCCCTTGTATACGACCTAACGGCGCCAAGTCTGCCAGTACAAGACCCTCTTTAATGAACAAGGGAAAGAACTGTATAGCTTAGGGCTCGTTTTTCCGTTTTTTGACACAATAATAATCAGATCTAACAGACAATGATGCCGAGGAATCTATAGGCGAAGGTATTACAACCAATGTAATGTAAATAAAAAGAAAGAAAAGTGGGTGAAAAAGGTTCGATTCCTGGTCACGGCAAGTTGTTTAAATATATATATATATATATATATATATATATATATTCATATATATACATATATATATATACATATATTACTTTATATATATATATATATATTCATATATATACATATATATATATACATATATTACTTCGAACGAAATAACAGACCGCGACGAATCGACGTCTTGCTCACCCCCAGACCAGGAAACAAAAGTCCTCTTCTTTGTCTACTTCCAAGTGATTTCACGCAACAATTATGACTCATACCCATTATTTTACACGTGAGATTACTCCCTCTCCTCGAAAAGCATCGTCTCGATGCTGGTGATGAGCGTTGAAAAAAAATGAGAAAAAAGGAGCTACTTTGGAATCTAACAACTGCGTCGTAGGGCAAAAAGATGGGCTGGTGTCATAGAAGTACTCAATAAAGAAAGGAATAAGGACAAAAGACAATCAAAAAGAAACAAAAGTGAAAAAAAAGTCATTGCACGGTAAGTCAGTCCAGGTTCGTTGCTGAGGCGAGAAATATGGCTTGAGCCTTGACACATGCACCACATCACTTTGTGGAAACCGACGGGAACGTCTTGAGGTGCCCTCAGGGAGAACTTCGTAAGTAACGTCACTGAGTCGGCGTAGAACTTTGTACAGGCCGAAGTAGCGCTGCAGCAACTTTTAAGAGTGACCACGCTGTCGAATGGGGGTCCACACCCAAACTTCATCGCCTAGTTGGAAGGTAACCTCTCGTTGTATAAGGTTGTAGGGGTGTTTGTCGGCAGTTTTGCGACCCTGAATACGGTGTAGGGCCAGTTGACGAGCCTCCTCGGCACGTTGAGCGAACAAGGCAGTGTCCGCGTTAAACATGCCCAGGTTGTTGGGAAGGAGCATTGCGTCGAGCATTGTAGGGGCCTCTCGACCATGAACTAAGCAAAATCGGGTGAAACCTGTACTCTCTTGGACTGCTGCCGTGTAAGCGAAAGTTACGTAAGGAGGTATATCATCCCAGTTCTTGTGATCAATGGCCACATACATTGACAGCATATCTGCAATGGTCTTGTTGAACCGTTCAGTGAGTCCGTTTGTTTGGGGGTGATAACCCGTGGTTTTCCGATGTTCTATATCACTTAGTCTCAGCACTTTAAGCATCTCTGCAATGAAAGCTGTACCACGATCAGTAATTATCACAGCTGGCGCTCTATGACGAAGTACGATGCTGGTGACAAAAAACTGGGCGATTTCTTCTATGGCAGCTCTGGGCAGGGCCTTTGTTTTGCTGTAACGCGTTAAATAATCGGTGGCAACTACAATCCACCGGTTTGCAGACGAAGACGTGGGAAAATATCTTAGCAAGTCAACGCCAATTTGATAGAATGGTGTTTTCGGCACGGCGATATGCTGTAGTAGTCCTGCTGGTCGGACAGGTGGAGCGTTACGGCGTTGGCAGTCACGGCATGTGCGGACGTACTGCTTCAGTGTCTTCGCGAGGCGTGGCCAGTAGTATGAGCGGTGAATTCTTTCCAATGTGCGCGTGTAGCCTAGGTGTCCGGTTGATGGTTCTTCGTGACAAGCATGTAAAACATCGTCCCGAAGCGAGGTCTGCGCAACCAGTAGGTAAGTAGCCTGGGTATGGTCGAAAATTTCCTTATAGAGGACTCCATCCGTAATGCAGAACGAGGCCAGCGAACAAGCAATGTTTCGAGGAAGGCAGTGTTTTCGGCCTTCGATGTAGTCAATCAGCGGGCCTAGCTCCATGTCGTCGCGTTGTTGTTGAGCCAAGTCGGTTTCTGATACAGAGCAAAGGAATGTATCATCCTCTTCAACGTCCACGTTCATACTTCCCTACCAGTGTGGTTGAGTCCGGACTTGTGAATGACTGTAACGTCAAAATCTCGAAGGCTCCACCGCGCTAGACGAGCGGAAGAAACTTTCAGGTTAGCGAGCCAGCATAAAGAATGGTGGTCGCTAACTACCCTGAATGGACGATTGTAAAAATAAGGGTGAAACTTTGGTATAGCCCAAACAATGGCTAAGCATTCTTTCTCTGTTGCAGAGTAGTTTTTTTTCTGCGGATGATAGTGTTCGACTTGCATAGGCAATCACGCGCTCTACGCCATTTTGCCATTTGTACAGCTCCAAGTCCGACGTTGCTGGCATCCATGTGTAGCTCTGTGGCAGCGTTGTTGTCAAAGTGACCGAGTGCAGGTGGTGCTTGAAGATGGTTTCGTAGCGTGTCAAAGGCGTGATGCTTATTATGACCCCAGACAAATGATACGCCGTCTTTTGTAAGTTCATTTAGCGGTTCAGCGATTTTAGAAAAGTCTTTGACGAAGCGTCTGTAATATTCGCACAGTCCCAGAAAAATGCGGAGATCGCGCTTGTTCGTTGGGACAAGAAATGCGGCAACAGCTTTCGTTTTCTCAGGGTCTGGGTGTATACCGGCGTGACCAAGAAACTTCAGTTCCTCAAAACCAAAGTGGCTTTTCTCAGGTTTGGGAGAAAGTCCAGCTGTTCGAATCGCCTGAATAACTGCCTGTAAGCGCTGGACGTGCTGCTCAAACGTGTCCGAGAAGACGACCACATCGTCAAGGTACACAAGACACGATTGCCATTTTAGCCCAGAAAGAACCGTGCCCATCATGCTTTGAAAAGCAGCTGGCACTGAGCATAATCCGAAGGAAAGGACCTTGAACTCGTAGAGTCCGTCAGGAGTAATGAAGGCGGTCTTTTCGCGGTCGCGCTCATCAACAGAAAATTACCCATAGCCACTGCGTAGATCCATGAAAGAAAAGTAACGAGCGTTGCGAATGAAGGTTCAGCGAGTCATCTATTCGTGGTAAAAGATACACGTCTTTCTTCGTGATCTCTTTCGGTAGTCGACGCAAAATCACCGGGTCATCATCATCATCATCATCAGCCGGGCTACGTCGACTGCAGGACAACGGCCTCTCCCATGTTCCGCCAGTTAACCCGGTCCTGTGCTTGCTGCTGCCAATTTATACCCGCAAACTTCTTAATCTCATCTGCCCACCTAACCTTCTGTCTCCCCCTAACCCGCTTCCCTTCTCTGGGAATCCAGTCAGTTACCCTTAAAGACCAGCGGTTATCCTGTCTACGCGCTACATGCCCTGCCCATGTCCATTTCTTCTTCTTGATTTCAGCTATGATATCCTTAACCCCCGTTTGTTCCCTAATCCACTCTGCTCTCTTCTTGTCTCTTAAGGTTACACCTACCATTTTTCTTTCCATTGCTCGCTGCGTCGTCCTCAATTTAAGCTGAACCCTCTTTGTAAGTCTCCAGGTTTCTGCTCCGTAGCTAAGTACCGGCAAGATACAGCTGTTATATACCTTCCTCTTGAGGGATAGTGGCAATCTACCTGTCATAATTTGAGAGTGCTTGCCGATTGTGCTCCACCCCATTCTTATTCTTCTAGTTACTTCCATCTCGTGGTTCGGCTCTGCGGTTATTACCTGCCCTAAGTACACATAGTCTTTTACAACTTCAAGTGCACTATTACCTATCTCGAAGCGCTGCTCCTTGCCGAGTTTGTTGTACATTACTTTCGTTTTCTGCAGATTAATTTTAAGACCCACCTTTCTGCTCTCCTTGTCTAACTCCGTAATCATGAGTTGCAATTCGTCCTTCGAGTTACTCAGCAATGCAATGTCATCGGCGAAGCGCAGGTTACTAAGGTATTCTCCATTGACTCTTATCCCTAACTGTTCCCATTCTAGGCTTCTTAAAACCTCCTGTAAGCACGCGGTAAATAGCATTGGGGAAATTGTGTCCCCCTGCCTTACACCCTTCTTGATTGGTATTCTGTTTCTTTCTTTATGAAGCACTATGGTAGCAGTTGATCCCCTGTAGATTTCTTCCAGAATGCTTATATATACTTCATCTACGCCCTGATTCCACAGTGTTTGCATGACGCCTGATATTTCTACTGAATCAGACGCCTTCTCGTAATCTATGAAGGCTACGTATAGTGGTTGGTTATACTTTGAGCATTTCTATATTACCTGATTGATAGTACGAATGTGGTCAATTGTTGAGTAGCCTGTTCGAAATCCTGCTTGTTCCTTTGGTTGATTGAATTCTAATGTTTTCTTTACTCTGTTAGCAAGTACCTTTGTAAATAGCTTGTATACTACAGAGAGCAAGCTATCGGCCTGTATTCTTCAAGTCCTTGTGATCTCCTTTCTTATGTATTAAGATGATGTTAGCGTTCTTCCAAGACTCTGGTACTCTTCCCGTGAGGAGACACCTCGTAAACAGGGTGGCTAGTTTTTCTAACACAATCTGGCCTCCATCTTTCAGCAGATCTGATGTTACCTGATCCTCACCAGCAGCTTTGCCCTTTTGCATGCTTTCCAAAGCTGTTCTGACTTCTTCTATCATTACTGGTGGGGTGTAATCTGGGTTACTGCTAGTTCTTATAGTATTAAGGTCGTGGTTGTCTTGGCTACTGTACAGATATCTGTAAAACTCCTCCGCTATTTTAACTATCCTATCCATATTGGTAGTTATTTTGCCTTCTTTGTCCCTTAGTGCATACATCCGGCTTTCGCCTATCCCAAGTTTCCTCTTCAATGATTTGAAACTTCCTCCGTTTTTCAGAGCGTGTTCAATTCTCTCCATGGTATACCTTCTTACATCGCATACCTTACGTCTAATAATCAACTTTGAAAGCTCTGCCAGTTCTATTTTGTTTGTTGTACTTGACACTTTCATGCTTTGACGCTTCCTAATTAGGTTCTTCGTTTCCTGGGAAAGCTTGCCAGTGTCCTGTCTAACTACACTGCCTCCAACTTCCACTGCACACTCCGTAATGATACTCGTCAGATTATCATTCATTGTATCTACGCTAAGGTTGGTTTCCTCACTAAGAGCCGAGTACCTGTTCTGCAGGGACACTCTGAATTCCTGTACTTTCCCTCTCAGTGCTAGCTGATTGATTGGCTTCTTGCGTATCAGTTTCTGTCGTTCCTTCTTCAAGTCTAGGCGAATTCGAGACCGTACCATTCTATGGTCACTGCATCGTACCTTGCCAATCACTTCCACATCCTGCACGATTCCAGGGTGTGCACTCATTATAAAGTCTATTTCGTTCTTATTTTCGCCATTTGGGCTCCTCCATGTCCACTTGCGTTTTTCTCGTTTTCAGTAGAAGGTATTCAAATTGCGTAAATTATTGCGTTCTGCGAATTCTACTAGTAGCTCTCCTCTGGCGTTTCTAGTACCGATGCCATAATCTCCTAATGCCTGGTCTCCAGCCTGCTTCTTCCCTACCTTTGCATTAAAGTCGCCCATCACTATAGTATACTGTGTTTTTACCTTACTCATTGCCGATTACACGTCTTCATAGAAGCTTTCAACTGAAGCGTAATCATGGCTGGATGTAGGCGCGTAAGCCTGTACTACCTTCATTTTGTATCTTTTATTCAGCTTAATTACGATACCTACCACCCTTTCATTAATGCTATAGTATTCCTCTATGTTGCCAGCTATGTTTCCGTGAATTAGGAACCCCACTCTCAGTTCTCTTCTGTCTGCCAAGCCTCTGTAGCAAAGGACGTGCCCATTCTGTAGCACCGTATAGGCCTCATCTGTCCTCCTAACCTCACTGAGCCCTATTATATCCCATTTAACACCCTCTAGCTCCTCGTACAGTACAGCTAGACTTCCCTCACTAGATAAGGTTCTAGCGTTAAACGTTGCCAAGTTCAGGTTCCAATGGCGGCCTGTCCGGATCCAGAGATTCTTAGCACCCTCTGCTGCGTTGCAGATCTGACCGCCGCTGTGGTCAGTTGCTTCGCAGCTGCTGGGGACTGAGGGCCGTGAGTTATTTGACGTAAGCATGTGGGAGGTACCATCACCAGGTACCATCTTTTTTTTCTGTAGTAACCCAACAGGGGACGCCAAGGGACTGGTCGATGGCTGGATGATATCATTCTTGAGCATCTGCTGAACCTATGAACCTGTTGGCATATAACGTCTTGTTCTTTTTGCGAGACTCTGTAAGCGTGCTGTAGAATGGGTCTCTCAGTAGGCTCGGTAATGATACGAAGCTTGGCAAGCGGTGTTTGGTTCACTTTCGAAGTCTTATTGAAGCGGTCCCGAAATGAGTCGAGTAGCTTCAAAAGACTTTCCCGTCGTGCGGATGGTAGACTCTGGTTTTCATCGAGAGTGCTTGCGAATGTCATTGCGGAATCATCGCACGTCGAAAGAGCAGATAATATTGAGGAACCGGGGACGTCGGCAATATCCTCAAGGTATGTGATGACAGTGTGTTTGTTAAGATGGCGATACTCCTCGCTGAAATTCGTGAATAATAGGCAAGCCTGCTTCCTCCTGGGCTGAACAATAACTCGGGAAACACAGATTTGTTGTGGAAAAAGTAGAGACAGATTTCCTTCTGCAATTACAGCATCGGGAACGTCTTGGTCACATTCAAAGTTGATGAAGAGGCTGCTGCAGGGCGGCATGGTAACAGATTCGGAGGATATACGTAGGGCAGCCTTCGATAAGGAAGTGTTTTTAGGTTCAGGATGAGATGGGTCCTCGAACGACACCTGCAAGTCTCGTAGGTCAATAATTGCGCCATGTTCGCGAAGAAAGTCATGTCCCAGAATGAGTGGACGGGAGCACACAGGTAATACGAGGAAAGACCCTGTGAACGTCGAAGTACGGACTCGAACACAATCTGTGCACATTCAAGTCGGCGTGACGAGGTTGCCCCCCGCCGTGCGCAACGGGGGTCCTTGCCAAGGGGTAGTTACCTTCCTATGTTGGGATGCCAGGGCACTGCTCATAACCGAATAATCGGCGCTGGTGTCGACGAGGTCATTGACGACGTCATTATCGACGTGTACTGTGATGTCGGCGGAAACAGTCTTATGACTTTCGGAAATGACTTGAAAGTCAGAACGATCTTCGTCGGGTCTTTGCGTCGAGGGAGGCTCTTTGACAGTTCGTTGGGACGCGGCTTCACCCCTAAGAGCCGCCGTTTCTAGTTTCATCTGTGGGGACTCGGTGACTAGCCTCTGAAAGGAGCATAAGATGACCAGGGAACGCTAGGTGACGTGGGGCGGCGAGGTGATGGCGATTGTGATTGGGGGCGTTGACCAAGGCGAGGAGCTTGCTGGCCCGTAAGTTACACTTCGAGGTCGCGGGAATCACCGTTACGCGGGCACCGAGCATCAGGGTGAAAGCCACGGAGACCAAGTTGGCGGTACTGGCAATGGCGGTAGACGTGACCCGCTTCACCACAGTGGTAGCATGATGGACGGTTATCTGACGTACGCCACACGCTGGCCTTTGCGGCGTTCTATCGTGATCCAGACGGATGATAAGTTGGTGTACTCGGAAACTTTGAGGCGGGAGGCGGAGTGCCCTGGAATCGATGGCTAGCTTGATCCATTGTCCGCGTGGTGGGATCAAGATCATGTGGTGTAGGAGATTGCAGAGCCGCCGCATAAGTGAGCACAGGGGCCTCAGGCCTTGTTGGCGCGAGTGGAGTGACCACCTGTCGGATGTCATTTCAGGTTAAGTCTGCGAGAGCACTTACGGGTGGTTGGGGTCCCGCTGCTTGGAGTTGGCGCACCTCGTCCCACACGACGCTTCTTATGAACACCGCGAGGGCATGCCTCTCGCTGTCAGCCCCGATAGAGCATGTAGCAGGGGTCACGTCGTGGCGTTTATAGTGTGACGACCGATGCTGCAGACTACACTCCATTGTGGTGGCCTCATTTATGAACTCAGCCACAGTCGTCGGTGGATTGCGCAGGTGTCCAGCCAAGAGCTGCTCTTTTACCCCATGCTCTAAGTGCCGCACCTTCTTTTCCTCTGACATTGCAGAGTCGGCACGCTTGAAGAGTCGAAGCATGTCCTCGACAAACATCTAAACACTCTCGTTAGGTCGTTGGTTCCGAGACGAGATGGCCTGCTCCGCTCTTTCTTTCCTTTCAGTGCTGCGGTACACAACATGAAATTGTCGGCTGAACTCTTGCCACGTCGTAAAGGAACCCTCGTGATTATCATACCATGTTTTGGCAGAGTCTTCTAACGCACAGTAAACTCTCCGCAGCTTGTGAGCTTCATCCCATTCGTTGATGTTGGCAACTTGATCGAAGTGGTCAAGCCAGTCATAAACATCATCATGAATGTTTCGAAGAAATGAGCGTGGTGTTTGCAGCGCATGAAAAACACGCGGGCGAAAAGAATAGACATCATTGGTTTGACTCGCCTAGCTTGTAGTAGAAGTCGCCATCTCATCCTAAGAGAGGACAATATTCGGGAGATAGTCCTCGCAGGCGGCGACTGCTTCTTGCCGTGGTAGCTGTAGCTGTCTCCAAGTAGCTCGGTGTGTCGGCTGAAGATCTGCAGCCGAGGCACATTTACCCCGCACCTCCACCAGTGCCACGAATGAAATAACAGAGAGCGACGAATCGACGTCTTGCTCGCGCCCAGACCAGGAAGCAAAAGTCCTCTTCTTTCTCTATTTCCAAGTGATTTTACGCTGCAGTTGTGGCTCATATCCATTGCCTGTGACAATATATATATATATATATATATATGATTGCGAAATGTTCCTGACGTTTTTTTTTTGTTCTAGAACGCTGTTTTATTATGCTCCATTTTGAGCGTCAGTGTCTTGGTGCTTATTTATAGTGAGTTCTAAAGGTCGCCTTTCTTACCCGGCACGAAGTAAACCAGAACGCCGAGGACAAAGTTGACGACAATAAGGATGGTAAGTGCAAAGGAGTACACTCTGAGCAGGAAGGTGTTCTCCCGCAGTGCCCCGACGCAGCCACACGAGCTGATGGTGAACAGCGCAAGCCCGAATAGGAAGAGAAGCACCTCCTTATGTGTTAGCAGCATTCTCGAGATATCCAGGCGTTCCAGTACGTGCTCCTCTTCCCTGTCCCACGAATCCATGAACATCCTCAATGCAGCCCAGATGAGGGATATGCGCACAAACCACAAGAGAAGGTTGAGAAGCAGCAGCGGGCATCGAACCTGTAAGTGTGACAGCGAGAACAACTTTGCACTGACTAGCGTGCTCCCTCTTACAAGTTGGTTCTTGAAATGCCTCCAAAATTATCTGAAATTTCAGGAGGCAAATGGTGGCTTCATTCCTTCAAGATTATCTTTCCGGGCGGCACTGGCAGACATGTGAAGTTGAGCGATGTCATAGGCCATCTTTCTACTGCCACTATAGTCTACAGCAGTATACTTGAGGCAATGGAAAGATGCAGCAGCCACTGCGAGCAGTTTGCCGCAGTAATATAAACTGAACTGATCGTTTTTTTTAGATTTGAGAGCAAGTTTCCGCTAGCAATATAAACCGACTAACGAAATTTAACCATTTTTTAGAATACAGAGCAAGTGTCCGCTAGCAATTTAAACCGACCAACAAAATCTAACCTATTTCAGCGGCTCTTACATGATACGCGTATCAGCATTATCATGTTTGCACCAGTCGTCTATTTCGTTATTTACTGACGTCACAAAACACTAAATTTGGTATGTGTAGCTACCAAAACGACTGCGAGCACATTATGAAGTGCTCAATACACTCCGATGTAGCGTTGAAGCGCGAGCACGTTGGCAACAGCAGCGCTACCTTAGCAAAACGTGAGCACTCTACAGTTTGACGCCAGGCACAACCAGCGTCCGTCGGCGCGGCCCGACGGCAACTGGTGCGAAATGCGACATGCTGCGTTTTGCGCCAATGCGTCAGCCAGACAACACTGCGTCTTTCTATTTGTGTTACCGAGGGACGCCGGATGCACTGAAATGCGCATGCGTCAAAGAAACAGAACGCGGCGCGCGCCTGCGAGTATATGGCAGGACCGGCGCCTGGCGTGCACCAACGCCGGCTTGAGGTGACGAAATGAACACCGGCGAGCACCCGCACCGCGTCACGTCGAAAAGTACTGGCGCCTTGACTGTAGCATGCCGTCATGTTCTCACATGACAGGCATCTCATGACTATCATGTTTGCGCCAGTCACACACCTTTGTCATCAATTGGGTCACATACCAAATTCGGCATACGTGAATCTAGCGAAACAGCCACGAGCGCATCATCAGTGTGGCATGTAGTTATGTTCCTCCATGACACGCATCTCGTGATTATCATGTTTGGAAGTGTCATTTACCAATGTCGTCCGTTCGCGCTGAGTAATACCACAATTGGTACATGTGAAGCTAACTTAATGGCCGTGAGCACATCATGAGCGTAGAATGTAGCCATGTTCTTACATGACACGCATCTCATGTTTATCATGTTTGCACCAGTATCATACCTTCGTCATTCATTCACATGCCGTAATACCAGATTTGGTATAACTTAAGCTAGCGAAACGGCCGCCAGCGCGTCATGAGCGTGGCAAGTAGTCATGTTGTTACATGACATGCGTCTCATGATTATCAAGTTTGCACCAGTCACCTACCTTCTTCATCCATTCACGTACTGTATTACCAAACTTGGTATATTGCATTTCCGATGGAGGCAGAAATGTTGTAGGCCCGTGTGCTCAGATTTGGGTGCACGTTAAAGAACCCCAGGTGGTCTAAATTTCCGGAGCCCTCCACTACGGCGTCTCTCATAATCATATAGTGGTTTTGGGACGTTAAACCCCACATATCAATCAATCAAACTTGGTATATTTCACGCTAGCGAAATGGCCGCGAGCGCATAATGAGTGTGGCATGTAGTCATGTTGTTACATGACATGCATGTCATGATTTTCATGTTAGGATCTGTTGCTTGTGTTCGCCATGCAATCATGCTTTACCATACTAGTTTTCCAGCATTCCATGTGAACGAAACCACCGCAAGAGCAGCAGGACCATGAAATGTTAATCATCACATTCATGACATACATATCATGATTTTCTTGTTAAAACTAGTCAACTATGTTCTTCATACAGTCATGGCATGTCATACCAAGTTTGGTATCGATACCATTATCGAAACGGCCTGGAAAGCTAGAAGTTTTAGGCGGCCAGATAGATAGATAGATAGATAGATAGATAGATAGATAGATAGATAGATAGATAGATATATAGATAGATAGATAGATAGATAGATAGATAGATAAATAGATAGATAGATAGACAGAGAGATAGATAGATAGATAGATAGATAGATAGATAGATAGATAGATAGATGGATAGATAGATAGATAGATAGATAGATAGATAGATAGATAGATAGATAGATAGATAGATAGATAGATAGATAGATAGATAGATAGATAGATAGATAGATAGACAGACAGACTAAAAGTGCCCACACTTCACTCAAAGCACTTTGTGTTTAAAACGATTTTTCGTAATAGTTTTCAAAAAACTTTGGGCGTCTGTCATATAGATCTTAAAATTCATATTACTAGTGAAATATTTAGTTTTACGCGTGAAAGGCACGCTATAATGCACGTCATTTGGCACACTTCAAAATTATGTCAGTTTGTCTCTTCCTGAAATATTAAGCTAAAATACCAGCGCAGGCTTTTCTCTGCGTCATATTCCCATCCATGTGCTCATACCCCAGCTGGTCAAGAAACCCAAGCTCCCGTGCTTACAAAAACTATGCCATTCCTGCTTATTCATCATTCTGGTACTCACTTACGACTCATTCCGAATGGGAGGGTGGTAAAACACGGGCACCAGCAATAAATCATGAAACCTACAAACTCTGACTGTTCAGTGCCTTATATTCTTCGTAATTCTCAAAAGAAATATTTTACGGGCGTTATTGTAGAAGGTAACTAATATCAATGCGGAATGTGCGTGAAAATATTTGTAAGGAATTCTCTGAATTTCTATGCTATTGATTCCGTCTCTGCCAATAAAGCAGACGTTCTGTTGCTTCCCAATACGCACACACTGCTTTGCAAAAAGGTGCACTGCTGAATAAGCAGCTTGATGGGTCGCTCATTACCCATGTTAATATTTCAACGTCTGCAACTCCTTGTACGTAAGCTTGCAATATTAGCAGGTTGTGTACTTCACATGAACTCACCGCTGGATTGACGTCAAGCAGGGCCGTCTCTTCCTTCTCTAGGCTGCGCACCGACACCGGCGGTCTCAGCGAGCTGGTGCATTTACTTAATCAACTTCTGGATTGTTCAGACAGGAGGCTGAAAACGTCGGTGAATGTCCGCTTTGCAGCTGAAAAAGCGCTTGCACGGAACAAGAGTTTTCAGTTACACCAACCAATGATCGCCTTCTTCTGCATGTTCACGTTCTTTTGTGGCTAATACCCACTGCGGGAGATGGGCGAAGAATTAGGGGGTCTTATTAAATCTTATGGATTTCTTGTTATTCTTGTTGTTGTTGTTTTTGTCTCTACACGTGGTTTGTACCCAATGGAGGGGATTCGCCAATCTTAATGGGAATTCTCCAAATATTCCCTGGATTGTTTAATTCCAAGAAACGCTAGTGTAGAGGTCTTCCCAGAATGAAGACGTTGTCTTTTTCTATAATGCGTGCAACTTCATGGAGACAAGGGCCCTTTACCAATACTTGTTCCTTTGCACTAATCACTTTACGGATGTTTTAGTTTCTCAAGAAGAACAACGAACAATCTACTATATTTTAATCAAATCTTTCTTACATTCGTAATGAGTTAGAAAATAATGTTTTTTATGCGGTCATTTGCGCAATTACCTCAGTTTGATATTTTTTATTTAGGAATACTTACAATCTCGTCAGTGATGCTTACAGCAGTTGGTCCAAATGGCGTGAAAACATTAGAGCACTCAGTCGCACTATTTCACCATCTGGCTAAATGTTCTCGAAAAAAAGGAAGAAATTTAACGACAAATCGCTTTTGTAAATCTAAAATTATGACAGTAAAATAAGTATGATAAACTCACGAAATGGAAAATTGATGACAAGTTTACACCAGCCTCCCCCAAAATTTTGAATTACAGGTGAGAAAGAAAGAGTTAAACACATATACATGACTAAGTTTCCTCATACATCTACTGCCAAAATGATTCGTAATGCAATGCAATTATCAGTGCTTCGATTGTAAGCGAAACCCAGATTTCCTAATTATTTCTATTAGAGGGACCTCTGTGGCAGTCGTTGCTGAGCCATATTGGTAATAATTGCTTTCTGAATAAAGAATATAGGACAGCGCGTGGGTTTCCGTGGGATTCATACTTGAAAATTAGAACATTGGGTATTTTTCAATACTTGCCATAGATGGTTAAATAGACAGCTTAATGGACGGCAGCCATCCTAAGTCCCATTCCAATTCTCTCGTAGAAGGCAAATAGACAGCTCCGAAAAGACCGCATCGTAGACAAATGCGATGCAGGCTACTTTGCTGTCTAAACGAAATGGCGACTCAACAATTCACTCAGATATGTTGGATCTCGCCGGAATGGTCATCTGCACACAAGTAGACACTTTGCCACATACTCAATGTGAGTAACGTTTATTTTTTTTTAAATTTGAACACGAAATAAGCCACAAAATACAATCTTTACATTTGCTTATTTTAGCCTCCTTTTCATGACGCGAGGTGGTGCCTCGTAGCGTGGAAGCCGGCTTTCCTCAGAGAGGAAAACCAGGCATTGGTAGAGCGTATATCAAATGACATTCAGGAGTTAGCAGGAGAGTGCGAGATAATTATACTAGGTGATATGAATGCGCACATAGAAGATATAGATGGGTATACTAACCAAACAGGCAAATTGATCATGGCTATGTGTGAAAGGCATGATTTGTTCATTTTCGACAGTACCGGGAAGTGTGAAGGGCAAATAACGCGGGAAGTAGGAAGGCTGCAGTCCACGATAGATTACGTACTGATGTCACATAGGATGTATGATATGCTCAGGGGAATGTACATAGGTGAAGGTGCTCCAGAAGTCTGCGTAGTAATCTCAAACGTATCAAACTAAGTTTTAGAAGAGCAGTGAAAGTGGGAAGGAGATAAGAAGAGCAACTACAGGAAAATTGTTATTCATAAAGGCAAATAGTTATAGCTACTAAACAAATTGAGAAAGTAATCACTGACGATAATAAATCAGTGTGGACATACACGAATCTAATTAGACTAGTTGAGCTAGAGCTTGCAAACACACGTGACTAGTCACCCCGGGAAAGAAGACACAAACCCAAAAGTTGGTGGGATGAGGAAGTTAAGAGAGCCATAGCAAAACGTCAGGAAGCCTCTAGGGAACACAGACATGCTAAGCAGTGGGGTGAACCAATATATGATCTTCAAAGAAAATGGGAAATCTTTCTAAGCTTTAGAATGGATGCATCCCTTAGAATCAATGAAAAGATTAGAAGAAAGGGAGCTCAGTGGCTCGCAGAAGCACACAAAAAAGATAGAAAGGCAGCTGCGAAGTTTTGAAACCATCTAAACTTCCTAAGAAATGAGACGAGCCTAGAGCAGAGGTTTATAAATACAGGTCAAGATGCTAGGCTAGAAGGGGACGAAGATATTGAATATATGTGGTGCCTAAAGCACTTCTTTGTTTGAAATATTTCAAACAAAGAAGTGCTTTAGGCACCACAATAGACAAGGATAAATCGAGTGGCGCAATGGCTCCATTTTCACAATGAGAGTGGGAAAGGACTGAGAAGAGGGTTCCTAGTAGTACATCAACAGGCCCGGATGGCATTCCAATTATGCTGATAAAGACATTAGGTCCGAAGTCTAAGCAGGCTTTGAGAGAGGCAGTGAGAAAAAATGGTGAAGTGGTGAAGCCCCCGATGCATGGAAACTTAGCAGGATGAGCATGATCTATAAAGAAAAGGGGGACAAAGCTGACATAAACAACTGCCGTCCTATAACAGTGACATCAGTGGTCTACAAGCTGGCAATGCAGATTATGAAGGAAAGGCTGCAGACATGGATAGAGGATGAGGGGTGCTGGGGAAACTGCAGATCAGGTTTCGGAAACACAGCAGGTTGGAAGACAATCTGTCCTCACTGACGCAGTGCATCGAAATAGCAGAAAAGGAACACAGGCTCCTGTGGCTAGCATTTTTGGATAACAAGGAAGCGTACAATAGCGTGCTTCAAGAGGAACTGTGGGGAATACTGGACACACTAGGGGTGGAAGTTGTAGCCACTAATCTTATAAAGAATATCTACAAAGGTAACAAGGTAATTATAAAGTGGAAAAAACAGGTATTCAAGCCTGCAGAGGTAAAATGGGGGCTTAGGCAGGGGTGTCTCCTGTCACCCTTGTTATTCATGATGTACCTACAAGGATTAGAGGAAAAATTAGAGAGAAGTGGACTGGGCTTTAACCTCTCTTTCGTCAAGCAAGGAAAACTCATTGAACAGGCACTAGTAGCATTGAGGTACGAAGATGATATAGTGCTAACGGCCGACAACAAGAAAGATTTGCAGAGATTGGTGGACATCTGCGGTAATGAGAGAGGTAGGTTAGATTTCAGATTCAGTAAGTAAAAATCAGCTGTCATGATATTTAGTTACAATGATTGTAGTGAGCTTAGAATACAGGAGGTCACGCTAGAGATTACAGGTAAATACAAATATCTGTGCGTATAGATAAGCAATGAGGCCGAGTACCTAAGGGAACACGAAATATACGTGACGACTAAAAGTAAGAGGAATGCAGCGGTAATGAAAAACAGGGCACTGTGGAATTACAATTGTATGATGTTGTGAGAGGAATATGGAAAGGGGTCATGGTTCCTTCTCGGACGTTCGGCAATGTGGTCTTGCGCATGACATCAGAAGTTCAAGCAAGATTAGAAATTAAACAACGTGGAATAGGTAGGCTTGCCTTAGGAGCTCACTAGAATACACCAAATCAGGAAGTACAAGGTGATATGGGATGGACATCATTTGAGGGCATGGAAGTTAACAAGATAAAATTTGAGAATCGATTGAGAGAAATGGGGGAGGAGCGTTGGGCTAGGAGGGTATTCAGCTACTTGTACATGAAGAAGGTCGATACAAAATGGAGAAAGCGAACCAGAAAACTGACACCAGAAAACTGACTGGTAAATACTTAGAAAACAGCAGGGGGCCAAACCATGAAGAATTATCGGTAAAGAAGAAGGTGAAGGAATCTGAGACCGATATGTGGAGAATTGGCGGGATTAAGTGAGCAGTAGAGATCTATCGAACATTTAGGCAAGAAATGGCCAAGGAAAGGATTTATGATAATACTCGGGGTAGTTATCTATTGTTTGAGGCCAGTACGGGAGTATTGCGAACCAAGAAATATCGGGCCAAATACAAAGGGGTAGACTCGGTATGCAGTGCGTGTGGAGAGGAAGAGGAAAGGGCCGAACACTTGATAATGCTCTGTGAAGGGCTTCATCCTTTAGTTCAGCATGATGACACCGAGTTTTTAAAAGCACTGGGGTTTAGGGACAGGGAGGGCAAGATACACCTTAAGTGGGTAGAAATAACTAGAAGGAGGGTATCCGATTGGTGTCTAAAGTTAAGGCACGAGTGAAAATTAAACACTTCACTGCAAAGTACGAATCCTCAACCTCACTATGTAAAGGAAAAAAGATAAATCTAGTTTTTCGTTCATTAAGTATTATGGCTTGGTGGCGCTTGCCACCGCCCGATCTAAAGGGTACAGCCATATCCATCCGTCAGTCCATCCGTGCGTCCGTCCGTCCATCCATCCATCCATTCATCCATCCATCCATCCATCCATCCATCCATCCATCCATCCATCCATCCATCCATCCATCCATCCATCCATCCATCCATCCATCCATCCATGCATCCATCCATCCATTCATTCATTCATTCATTCATTCATTCATTCATTCATCCATCCATCCATCCATCCATCCATCCATCCATCCATCCATCCATCCATCCATCCATCCATCCAAATGAGTTCCATTTATCGGACAGCATGGGCTCGATACCGTCTTCTGTCTGCGTAGACGGTTTAAGTGCTGTCTAAGAATTTGAACACAGCCATTATTCTGGATTTTTCGTTTTAGTTCTCCGGTTCTGGATGAGCGCTTGGCCCGGGGTGGACGGCTTTGCATGTGTGAGTTCAAAAGCAGCAGCACTCGAAACTGTTGGTTTTGTTGTTGAGACAGTCGTTTAAACATATAATATTTCCTTCCCTTTCATGATCAGCTCTGCCATGCTCGAAAATTATGTATGCTACCTCAGCATTGCAGTTAAGATCCCTGCTTTCCCTTTCGTTCATGTTTGTCCATGTTTGCATGTATATTTCTACGACTATTTTACGAGGAATTGTGTCATGCCTACGTGTAACGATATTCACAAGGCACAGGTAGCGAGATATGTATACTAAGAATAGTCGAGAGTTCGACGGAATGCCGTCTGGTCAGGTAAAGGCATTGTTGAATAAAACAGGTCACTGACCAATGTCAAACAAAACAATGACGTTTCGGGACCCGTACGGATCCCTTGTTCACAATGGAATGACGGCTGAGCAACAGGTTCTTGTGTAACGTTGAGCGCATGACGCAAAGTCCGGGAGTACACGTGGTTTAGTGTGCCAGATGATCTATTGATTGTGTTACTTGTCGTCTGAATGATTAGTGATTCGAGGTTCAGTCTGGTTGTAAAATTCTTCTCCGTGGTCATGATGCATGTGTTGTCCCAGCTTATCTCGTGGCCCGTCTTCTCGGCATGCTCTGCGAGTGCATTTGTCACTGTGTGGCCCTTGGCGACGTCATTCTTGTGTTGCATCAGACGTCTGCAGTAATTTCCACTCGTGCCAATGTACACTGATTCGCAATCGGCGCATGGTATCTTGTAGACCACACCAGGAAAGTGTTGCTGAGGGAGAGAATCTTAGCAACTCAGCCTTAAGCTTGCTTGCTGGAACATGCGCGATCTGTACACCACGTTTTCTGAATAGACGGGCTAGGGCTTCGCTTACATTTCGAATATAAGGAATCGATGCACGCTTTTGCGTAGACGATGTGTTATGCATGGCTTGACTAGTTGACTGCAGTTTATGCATGACGGATTTAGTTGTTTTCCTAATA
>NW_027465066.1:0-24857 GCF_043290135.1 Rhipicephalus microplus
AGCTTCTTGCACAATGAAAGTAAAAATTGCTATGCGTAGGTCACAGAGTTTAGAAGCAATACCTCCAACCATGCTGAAAGTCAACGTATTGAAAATGGGGTCAAACCCTTGCTTAACTGAGAATCAAAAAGTGGTGCAACTATGCAAACACTGGCCACTGAGTACAAATATAATTGAGCTTGTGCAAGACAAGAAAGTTTAGACATCAGGTTCAAGTCGGCCAAATAACAAGATGCAATGGATGGCTGAAAGGTTTTCGCAGAATGTTAAATAGTAGCAATGCACTTTCCAACAGCATATGACAAAGGCACAGGGAAAGCAGTCTTAGCAGGCCACGCTAGACTGCAAAGCAGCATTTGACTGAAGGACTAGCCCAGCTGCATTAGGAATTGGCTGTGAAATTGTCCAAGCAATGGATGTAACTCAAGTGCTTTTCCTGCACACTGCAATGCATCTCGCATGCAGAAAAGCATTGTTGTCACATTCTCAACATGAACGAGCGATATACAAGTACCAGGAAAAAATCTTTAGGGCGGATCAAGCCAGAATAAAATTTAGCAGTAACAGCGAATAAAATGTGATCCACAACTTCTGGACAGTAAAATACAACAGCAACATGCAATGTAATCCTAGTAGAGAGTCAAATGCAACAGCACCACTGCAAACTGTGCAGGTAGTACTGAACACTGTGGGGTATACACACCTGAACACAAACATGGCAACACTAAAATGCTGCCAGAACTTTCTGCACCACTGTATCACAAATGAAAAGGGGGGGGGGGGGGGGGGGTGGCAGAGTTCCCCAGGGAAGTTCTCTGTTAGCTGTACTGCATAAAAACCACTTGCCCTCCACATGATGCACCAAGACAGCACAGGAGTACTGGCAGCTTAGGGGAGTCATTCAGAAATATTGTGTAAAGTGCACCATGACATCAGACGTTAGACAAGAAAGAAAAAGTAGTATGTAGAGCGGAAAGTCTAACTGGACTAATTTCCCCCATGCACAAACATTTCAACACGCAAACAATAAAGCTCTTTAGTGATTCACTTTATAGTTGACTTATATATTGTATATGAAAACAAATGAGCATTTTTGAAGACAGCTATGCCACTTAGGTACCTAAATTTTAATGAGAAGGTATCTAAAGGTGCCTTTTAAGGGTACAAGGTAACTAAGCGTACATTGTTCGGTGCAATATCATGACAGTCGACTCAAGTGTAAATACGTTCACAGCATGAGCGTCATGTCCAACTCGTAAGGTTGCCACAACCAGTTTTGAGTGTACAGACATACTTCCTGAATAAAATTCTACTTGCTGGCCCCATCTGTTAAGCACCAAAAGTACAGCTCTGACAAAATGCAATACTCACTTCTTTTCTTTAACACAGCAAACAATACGTTGTAAGACAGCAACTGTTCTATGTTGTCACAAACACAGAACAGTTGTAATGCAATTGTTGTGAAAGCTTGATTCATTATTGTTTAAATGAATCATGGCACAGAAAACGATTGCTGCCATCTAAACTACAGTAGCTATTACTGCCATTCAAATTTTATCTTTTTTATTATGCATGTAGAGCTTTCATCAAAAGGTTTAAAACATTACACTTACCTTCAAAACAACAGCTCTAGGCAAAAAATGAAATAGGACAATAAAATTGCATATTGATAATAACAAGTATAATGAAGCACAGAGAGACAAAAAGATAAACAAGAAAAATATTTTAAAAATGTAACGTTCTACAACTGATTTTAATGGCAATTAAAGAGAAAACAAGACAACATTGACATGACAGACCTCTTCTCGTTACGCTATGCAGTTATTCTTATTGGTTAGTGATGTTGCATGTTACAGAGAAAGAAAAGGCATAAGTTTTCTCCAAAGAAAGCCCTCAAGGTTTATCACAAAGAAGAAAGACGAGCTCAACATAACTTCTGAACTGTTGGCACAATTGAGAGACAAAGTGCTCAGTTGAAACTAGAAGAACAGGTACAAAGTATAGGAACTACACACTACACAAGACCTACTTTGCAAACCACAGTTTACAACACAACTGCGGCATGACCAATTTGAACGCATTATCTGCACAGTGTGTTTTATTATTTCATGCGACAACGAGATGCCCCAATTCAAGAATCTGTATCAACCGACAGTCTGAATGAAGTATGGAGCGGTGCGCGACAGAGCAACTACATTTATTCTTCAAACTGCGATACAATTACCACCATTAAGAATTCATGATTTGAGTACTTTCTGGAGACCTTGTCATTAGCCCAACTAACAGTTCTGTATAACAGTAGATGCTCAACAATAATGCATTAACAAGCTATACTTACAATCCTTCTGAGAACAGTTTGTTTCCAAAACTAACCACAGGTGCGAACAATACATTAATTACAAGTTCACAAACAAAATGTTTTCATGTTAGCACGTGATCACGAATACTAGAAAACAAAAGCCTCCTGAAAAAAAATGCACGATTTCAAATTGGATAATAGGAATCATAAATGAAATTCAGTCCTCTACTCTGAATGCACAGCCAATAAATGGAAGCAGAGGATCTCACCAAACCGATGTAAGTCAACACAGGAAAAAGAGAACACTTAAGAAGGTAAATCTGCCTGTGAACAACTGGCCATGCTGTTTCAAGGCTATAAATCAGATGAATCGTGAATATATTGCTACTCTGCTCCAGCACAAGGTATTGCAAAAGTTAAGCATGAGTAAAGTAGAAAAACGCAACTACTCCCTTTCAAGTAGCACAGCAGACAAAGCCTGTTAGTACCTTCTTATTCATTACACTGCCAATACAGTGGTTGAGTATAAGATTAATGAAGCTTTGATGTAAAAGTGAGTGCCAGCTACCATGATGATGAAGTCTGTTATTAATCAATAGAGCATACATCTTGCAATATGCCTCCGATTCTGACAAGAGCAAGCTATCAGCCTTATACCAGCAACCAAATGGGGCCAATTGACACTACCGTATGCCAGCGGAACATGCAGCAAATGTGGTCCCGTGCGCTTTTTTACTTACTGTACACCAGCTTGAAACGGGTGCATTTCTAGTCATTTTACGTATTTTCAGCTCTGCTGCACTTACGCAAGCTGAAATGAGCCACATTGAGCAGCACATATGTTTGGCATTAAAGTGGACTCTCTGTACATCTCACGCAAGCCCCTTTTTGTGTTGCGCAAGTATTTACATCCTCCCATTATCGCACTCATCATTGTTCCACTTCTCACTTCTGCACATCATCTTCAGCATCGCATGCGTATAGCTGCAAAAGCACTAGCAACAATGTGCGCTACTTTCGCAATAAAATGCTTGAGCGACCGTCCTTGGAAGCCAAAAGAGAGTGCACACACTGTCACTTATCATCACCAACTAGCGCTGATGACAACAGCGGATGCCACAGAAGAAGTGCCCACCTTGATGTATATGTGCAGCACGCATACACATTTTTTGATAAGCTACAGCATCCGTTACTCTGCAGAGTGAGGCTGGGAGGAAGTATCAACTGTTTTGTACCATTTTCTTTTTTTTTTCACCCACTCTCAGTCGTTTTCGTGTGCATCCATGGAGAGATTTATTTTCATCATGGTACATCTGGCAAAGTTCCCAGTTTTTTAAAAGGACCTCTAACACAGAAACCACCTAAGGCTACCAGCTCAATAAATAAGCCCTAGATGGTGATAAAGTTACTGTTCTGTAATACAGCGATAAAAGTGTACTTTTAGAATATTTCTTAATAATCGACAGTGAGAGGGTGGGGACCCTAGGTACAAGTTACTGCCCGAAACTAAAATGTGCTGGCTAACCTACATTTGTGCAGCTGTCCCTATCAGACTCCTGTAATCCAACTTGTGTGCTCTAAATAAGCTTCAAAAAAAAAAAAAAATCAGCACGGGCACTTTTTTCATCACTATCTTGCGACCTGACTTTCATGCAACACTTCAGGTTGCACAGCTTTCTTTTTTTTGTTTTATCACTCTGAATAAAATGAACAGCAATCAAAACGATGCCAAAAGAAAAAACTTTTAAATAACACTAGCTTCCCTATTCTACGTGCAGGTTACAAGAAAGTGCATTTACGCCCTTCTGAAGTTGTTACAGTCAGCTCATTTCACTGGCATGATTAGCCCACACTTAACGGGATGTTAAAAAGAAACAATAGATTGGTTTAGATTGACAAACTCCACTCTGAAAACTCTAATGCCATATATCTCACTATCATAACTGCATCATTAGGGGAGAAAATAAAGGTTTAAAGTTTCATTTTCAAATTTCGTGCTCAAATCTCTATGCATGACACAATAAATTTCAAAATGTATTTTTTTATTTTTGCGACATTAGCAGAGTTATATTTTTTGAAACTTTGTATGCTAGGTCTACAGCAACCTTAAATAATAACTTACTGCATTTTCATTTATTAGAAACTACGTAGGAGCCAGTAGATGCTTTCGAAACCTATGACGTAATGATGTTGCCTTCACCCACATTTTCCTCTCGCACATTTTTTCGCTTACCAAGCGTTGTGTCGCGGTTAAAAGTGGTGTTTTTGGCATCATGAAATTGTACTTTGCTGACAAGGGGAACATCGATTTGCTCTTGAGAGCCCCTTTAATGCCTCCGTGAATAAAATGCGACATAAAGGATTTCATTGCGTAAACAACAATGAAGCTCTTCAGAAAATTTTGATAACTCTTCTGGAAACACCCTCTTAAGGATCTGTCCTATCTGTCTTAAGCAGCAACTTGTTATTAGGCAGGGAACACTGCCAATGTAATGCTATAGCTGCACTATTGGTAATGCCATCGTAAGCATCGGATTGCCTTGAAACCTAAGCAAGCGCTACCTACAAACCTGAAAAGTTTTTTCAGCACTAATTCTTATCCTACATTGTTAAAAGGTATGCTAGAAGGGAAAAGGGAATGTTTCCCCTGGCACACATATTCATGTTTTAAAACTTCAGCAATTTGTGCTTGTACGTGCCAACTAATATTTTTATAACATCTGCATGATGCATTGCAAGGAACTCTTCAGAACCCAAGCCTCTGTGTCGCTATGTGTCATCTCATTTTTTTTTTCTTTCCTTGTAGCACATCACAAGCACGACTCCAAAACGCAGTTTCCCAGCCCAAAAAAAGTTTCATGTGTTCCAGTTTTATACCGACTGTGGCAGTCACATTTCGATGGAGGCCACACGCTAAAAGCCTGTTTACTGTGCAATGAAAGTGCACGTTAAAGAACGCCCAGATGGTCCAAATTTTTGAACCTTCCAATTAGGCATGCCTAATAACCATATAATGGCTCTGGCACATAAAGTGCTCGACATTATTGTAATTATTTGTTTTATGTTCTACAGCCTTTTTTCGTCCAATTAAAGGAACTGAGCACAATTGATTTAACTGTCAATTAACTCAACAGCTTACCAAATCAAATGTCTACACTGAACCGTAAAATTGCACAGTTTCTAGCAAGTATGCAACTCTTACAGCTTCTACCTGTAAGATATGTCAAACAAATACAATAAAGTTTTATTCAACCAAGTTTAGGTATTTGCATTCTTTATATTTTTCAATTGTATCTGAACGTCTTGTGCAGCAGTCATACAAACTGACCAAACATTCAAATTTTTTTCCTCGCCCTAAAGTTAGGCATTACTGCACGATTCTGACTTGACTTACACATGTAAAAAAATTCGTATCAAGGCAACAATTGAAAGATAGAACACAAATATTTTTATTTATTACGCTAACGCTTCTTACTGCCCTGCACTTACAGATAAAAAAAACACACGTGCTCTAACACTGAAGAATCCAGCTCTACAGTAAAGCATCTTGCAAGGTTTTGATGTGAACACCAACTTTGCATAATAACCTGCAACCGTCCAACACCACACATCAGAGAATTTCAACGGCCTGCAAATGCAATATAAACTGCTCAGCGATGTGCTCCAGTGATATAAGCACCTGCTACCTGATTACACTGTGTCAAGCTACTAGGCCTTTGACTAATATTTTCAATAACATACACCAACTGCAAGAACATCTGCGACTTTTTCAACCAAACTGTCCCAAGCTTTGAAGTTGCTAAAGCTAATGCGTCATTTAACCTCACAGCATTTTCACTTTAGTATTTGGCTTTTCTACCTTTTTATTTTTGGCCCCGTCATACTTCCACCATTTTAATAGTACTATCCTCTAGCAAGTCTACACTAAATATAGAAGCTATAGTACAAATAACACTAAAGTAACCTATTTTTTTATTCAATCATCTTTTGATGACAAGGTATGATTCCAAACCTAAGAAACCTTTGGTAAGTAGAGTACACAACCCTACTGAGCCCCGAAATTTATGATAAGGCAAAGAATACGATCTTGGCTTCAACGTACATAAAAACAAACATTCCCAAAACCTGCTAATCTTTCCTATTGGCTTGAATTGTACAGAAATGTCACGCACCATGTGACACCACAGTAATTGGACTAGCTTGTGCACCTGAACACTTTGCTTCCTCATCATATTTATTATGAGTGGGTGCATTATAGGTGAAAAGTAACTGAACCTATAATGAATGGAGAAATGTACATTTAAAAATGGTAAGTTTCTAAAGTAACAACATCGTAAACAGAAACGTCATGCTGCACGTAAATCTGCGCAGAAGACCAAGTTGTCAAAAGCCTCAAACCTTACTCTCTCAAAAAATGCACAAGAATGCTAAGTCAGCTTGTATTTTAGACTAGACAACTACCATACATGAAGAAGCAAAAAGCTTTTAAAAGTAGTTTAGAAATAGGTCACAAAACGAAAGGTGAGATTCGAAAAACACGAACAATAACAGTACATGGTCCAAATGCCCGAACGAAGACACTCCACAAGTGGGTATTCAGCAAAAGCGAGGAGGACGTGAGATTCCTTCATCTGCGTCTCACCAATCTACTACAGCATGCCGGGCCTATCGTTCTCCTTGTTGCCGGTCTTCTCGAAGAACATGTAATCCTAGGAGCAAGAAAATTAAATAAAAGTGTTATGCATTATTGCCTTCCAAGCCATGATAAAATGGTAGGTCTGCGAGAACAGTGCCAACTACTTAGTCAGAAAACTTTAATTTCCACAAATTTTTTTCAAGCTTCATCACAAGGACAGTCCTGTTTTCTTGGCACTCATTGATTTCTCGAACAATAATTTGTGTTATAAATTATTTATTTTTATCACATTCTTTTCTTTCTACACATTAATAGATGCAGCAAAAGAACAGATATGAACTGAATTTGGCAGTAGTATTTACAAGCGTGGTCTTTACAACTTAACTCTGAAAAGTATTTTAGATGTGGCCACATATAAGATATTTTTGTGCTTGCTAATATCGCATGCAAAATGCCACACCACCTAAACAAATACAGTGCTGCAAAGCCTTACAAGAGAGAAACAAAGAAGTGAGAGAAAGACCCTTGCGATCCTCTTCACTGAATGCCTTACCTACGGATTTGTAAGGCCTGTAAGGTACAGGAGACAACACTCGGCGACAACTTATCTTGACATTGGAGTGAAAGCTACGGAGGCGGGGCTTTCGCGCATTTGTGTTCTGCTGCCGTTCTACTCGTGAAAGTAATACGGCAGCTTGCAGTTGCTTTCATTTTCACACGATCACATCGTTAACATGTTCATAAAAACGTATACATGAAAGTTACAAATGGGAGAGACATTTCTATTGTTCAGTGTACCTTTTAGTGTCCTATTACGAGTGAATTACTATTACTATTTCACAGAGAATTTAACAGCGCGTTTGCGGCTCTACGCCGGTGTCTCGAACACCGTGTTTCCTTAGAAAACGAGTGGGATGGGAAGGTGGTGCTGTCCATGAATTAGAAATAAAAGGAAAGCGTTCTTGCAACTGTTTCAGTCTCATAATACATAAGGCAGTACAGCATACTCTCAGCAAATGGAAATCTGTTAAACGGAACTGTTGTTTTAAATGGAACAAGTTCTGACAAGATTGGATTCATTCTTGCATTCTGCGCCCCTGGCCATCTCTCTTTAAACAAAACTCCTGTTCAAATGAAACATACTTTACTGGTTCTTTCAGGCTTCGTTTAATGAAAGTCTATTGTATTTATTTGAGCAAGGCATATGAGAAAATGATCAGTGAACTTGAGCTTAATTTTTTGGCATCGTAGCAGGAATGCACTTTGGTTCTGTAGCTTCCACAGTGCTGTCAAGAAAAGTCATTGCGTATAGCTCTATTTCAGCTTCAGTTCGATGATGATGATGATGAGTAGATTTTAGTGGCGCAAGGGCCAATCGATGGCCAAAGAGCGCCATTTCAATTGACTACAGATATGAACAATGATATGGTGCGTGGCTGTAAAGGGGCCTTAAAATTCCTCGCTCTAACGCGGGTTAAAACATGAAAATAATAAAATTATGACAGTGGCATGACATATGTGTGGTGATAGCTGATGGCAAAATGTCATGATAATAAAACCATGATGAAGATATAGTCACCGCAGTCACGACCACACTATAGAGGTCGTGCTACGGGTGACCTCGAAATATCGGGTGAAAGCTTTGCACATCTTTTAAAAACGTAAAAAGTGTTTGCAGTTTAAAAAGCGGATCCCTACCGATGAGCATCCCAGGGTGTAGAGGGAGCTGCTGTCGGTAGGGCAGTAAAAAGTGCTTTTTTCTTAGAGCATCTAGCTCATTGCACTGGACGAGAATGTGGAGAACCGTAAGGGGGTCTCCACATCTCTCACAATATGGTGGATCACTGGAAGACAGAAGAAATGAGTGTGTGGAATGTGTGTGTCCTGTTCTAAGCCTTGTTAGTATTACTTCTGTGTGTCGTGATTTTGATAGTGGCGGCCAATAACCTAGTTGCGGTTTAATAGCATGGAGTTTATTATCTGTGTGTTTATCCCACATCCTCTGCCAATACTCCCTGAGCTTTCGTTTTATAAAAGGTTTCAAGTCAAGTGCAGGGACTGGCGTTGATGCATTGGCAGTAGTGACATTGGCGCAAGCAGCCAGATTGTCGGCCAAAACGTTTCCTTGTATTTCACGGTGCCCTGGAACCCAGCAGACAACGACATGCTGTTTTGATGTGTAGAGTGTGCACAGAAGTGAGTAGAGTGACACCAGCACGGGGTTCTTGTGTTTTTTAGGAGTTTTCAGGGCTTTGACCACGCTTGGGGAATCTGTGTATATTACCGCTTTTTGCAATTTTATCTGTTTAATGTGTTTTAACGACCGCCAGTATTGCGGAAGCTTCTCCTGTGAAAATGCTTGCATTAGGATGAAGAACGCCAGCCTCGGAAAAGGATTGGCCTACCGCTGCATATGACACAGAAGTGTTTGACTTTGACGCATCGGTAAAGAACTCAGGGCATGTGTATTTATGTTGTAGTTCTAGGAAGTATGTATGTATGTGTGCAAGTGGTGCGTGCTTTGTGACATCAACAAAAGAGATATCACAGTTTATAAGCTGCCACTGCCACGGTGGCAGATATGTTGCAGGAGCCATCAAACTGGGTTCAAGAAGGGGCACACCTGTTTCTTCGGCCAGGCTCCTTACACGCAGCGCGTAGGGCTGCCTAAACGAAGGACGGTTCTCGAACAAGCCAGAACAAGACAAATCATTAATTATGAAATGGGAAGGGTGTTTCTTGTCTGCCTTCACCTTCAAAAAGTACAAAAAAGACAGGGAACATCTTTGTAGGTGGAGCGACCATTCATTCGAATCCACGTACAGGCTCTCCACAGGGCTGGTGCGGAAAGCACCCGTAGAGAGGCGAATGCCTAGATGGTGGACAGGGTCGAGAATTTTCAAGGCTGATGGTGTTGCCGACTGATAAATTATAGCACCGTAATCTAGGCGTGTGCGTACGAGGCTTTTATATAAGTTAATTAAACATTTCCTGTCGCTACCCCATGTAGTGCGTGACAACACTTTCAAAATGTTCATTGTTTTTAAGCACCTGTCCCTTAAATACTTGATGTGTGGGATGAAGGTTAGCTTAGTGTCTAATATGAGACCAAGAAACTTGTGCTCGGTCTTCACTGACAGAGGTTGACCATGCAGGTCAATGTCGGGGTCAGGATGGAGGCCCCTCTTTCGGCTGAACAAGACACAAGTGCTCTTTTGCGCGTTGAGTATAAAACCATTCTCGTTTGCCCATTGAGATACCTTGTTCAACCCTAGTTGAACTTGACGTTGGCACATTGAGATGTTGCACGATTTGTAACCAATCTGCACATCATCGACATATATGCAGTAAAAAATATTTCGTGGGAGAGACAGGTGCAAGGAATTCATTTTAACTATGAAAAGTGTGCAGCTCAATACACCTCCTTGTGGCACTCCTGTTTCTTGGAGAAATACTCGAGATAAGATGGTGCCAACTTGGACACGGAATGTACGGTTGGACAGGTAGCTTTTGATAACTGTCAGCATTCTACCCCGCACACCTAAATGTGACAGGTCTCGCAATATGCCGAAGCGCCATGCAGTGTCATATGCCTTTTCCATATCGAGGAACACAGACAGAAGAAATTGCTTATGAACAAAAAGCATCGCGAATTTGTGCTTCGATACGGACAAGGTGGTCAGTGGTGGGACCGAGCCTCTCGAAACCCGCACTGGTATGGGTCAAGTAGGCCACTAATTTCAAGGAAGTGCATCAGGCACCTGTTAATCATTTTTTCAAAGACTTTGCAAATACAGCTGGTTAATGCTATTGGCCTGTAGCTGGAAACTGAGGCCGGGTTCTTGCCTTGTTTTAGAATCGGGATAACGATAGCTTCCTTCCAGGCTGAGGGTAGCTCGCCAGAAGACCATATCGCATTATAGAGAGAGAGGAGAGCTTTCTGGGTTTCAGTGGGCAGGTGTTTCAACATTTCATACGCCACACGATCCGGCCTGGGGCAGATTTATTGCAGCAGGCAACTGAGGCCTGCAGTTCAGCCAAACAGAAAGGTTCGTTGTATGCCTCATGTGTTCTGGGCTTGCGCTCTAATCTCTGTTTTTCTATTGCAGTTTTGTATCGTCGGAACGCTTCACTATAGTGTGTTGAGCTGGAGACCTGTTCAAAGTGTGCTCCGAGAGTGTTTGCCTGGTCTTCCAAACTCTCCCCTTGGGTGTTCGCTAGAGGAAGAGAATGTGCTCCTCGTCCTGCCACCTTACCAACCATACTCCAGACTCTCGACTCATCTGTGTATGAGTTAATGCCCGACACAAATTTGTGCCAACTTTCTCTTTTCGCCTGTCGGCGCGTCCTCCTTGCTTGCGACTTGACGTTCTTAAAGTTTACAAGATTCTCAGCTGTGGGCGAGTATCTAAGCAACCTCCATGCCTTATTTTGTTTTTTTTCGAGCATCACGGCACTCATTATTCCACCATGGTACTCGTCGTTTGCTTGACGGTCCACATGTTTGGGGAATACATTTTGTTGCTGCATCAACCAAGAAAGCTGTGAAGTAGCATACAGCATCCTCTATGCTCAATGCCGCCATGTCAGTCCAAGATAATAAAGTCATTTTTTGAAACTCTTCCCAATCGGCTTTGTCGGTGAGCCATTTGGGAACTTGTGCAGGACATGTATTTGTTATTGATGTGCTAATAACGATAGGAAAATGGTCACTACCATATGGATCATTAATGACTTCCCATTTAAGTAGAGGCAGGAGTGATGGGGATATTATGCTGAGGTCTATTGCTGAGTACGTATTGTTAGCGATGTTGTAATATGTTGGCTCTTTCCGATTCAGCAGGCACGCACCGGAAGAAAACAGAACCTGTTCAATCAGGCGACCTCGAGCATCGCAGCGAGAGTCACCCCATAGATTGCTATGTGCATTGAAATCTCCAAGGAGGATATAAGGTTCTGGAAGTTCCTCTATGAGGGACTCGAGTTCATGCTTTTCAAGACGGTGTTGCGGAGGTATGTAGAGAGAGCAGATGGTGACGAGCTTATTCAAAAGAACTGCTCGAACAGCCACCGCCTCGAGGGATGTTTGTAGTGATAGGTGTGTGCATGCAATCCCTTGATTGACTATAATGGCAACACCACCGGATGGCACAATGGCATCATTCCGGTCTTTCCGAAAGATAACGTAATGACGTAAAAAGTTGGTGTGTTTAGGTTTCAGGTCTGTCTCTTGTACGCACAGCACCTCAGGTGTATGTTTGTGTAAAAGTTCATGGATATCGTCCAGGTTTCTCAACAGTCCTCTGACGTTCCACTGTAGTATTTGTGTCATTTTAATGTAGTGTGGTGCTGTGTGTACAGAGGTGTTGCGTTAGTTTACAGGGCCTTTTGAGGGCCCTGTGAATCGAGGTTTTTCTTTTTTTGGCGCGCTCCAAGGAGTTGCGCCCTATCCTTCGGCGTCTGAGACGCCGGAGGAGCGGAACTTGTATCCATCACCTCTTGGAAGTGGTGGATGGTGCCTGCTGGGCAGGCACATTCACTGAACTTTTGTACCTAACTGCGCCTGCAGTGGTCCCAGGTTCGGCAGACACCGGGGTCTGCCGGCCCTGTTTCTCAGGTGGCGGAGCAGTACAGGCTGCTCCAGCTGGGGGCGCTGGCGGCACGATCGCGGCCACACACTGTGTGACATTCGCGGGTGCCGAGGCATGTGGCGCGGCGCCCCGGCGCGTCACATCTGCAAAGGAGGGATAAAATGGGTTGTGTATTGCGAAACGTTGGCGTGCTTCTTGGAATGTGAGATTGAATTTAACCTTAAGTTCTACTATTTGTTTCTCTTTTTTCCATGCGGGACATGATCGTGAGTAGGGCAGCGTGATCTCCTTCACAGTTCGAACAATGGGTTGTTTCTGAGGTGCAGTTGTCCGATATGTGTTCAATGGATGCGCACTTTGCGCAAGTGGCACGCCCTCTGCAACTCTGCGATCCATGACCGAAACGTTGGCACTTGAAACATCGACGAGGGTTGGGAATGTATGGTCTTACATGAAGCTTACAATAGCCGGTTTCGATTGATTCTGGTAGGTCACTTGTTCCGAAGGTAATTATTACATGCTTTGTTTGTTGTTGCGCCTTACTGTTATTCGTTGGACTTTGACCACGTTCTGGTCCTGCCAACCTTCGAGCAGCTCACTTTCAGAAAGCTCAGTAAGATCATCATCAGAAATGACACCACGGACAGTGTTCATGGACCTGTGTGGGCCCACCGAAACAGGGGTTTCCCCAAAGGCTACAAGCTTAGACAGCTTTTCATACTGAGCTTTGTCACGAACCTCCAGAAGAAGATCGCCACTTCCCATCTTTGTCACTTTATAACCTGGGCCTATTGCTTCTGTGAGAGTTTTGGAAACGAGGAAAGGTGAAATGGCTCGGACTGTCTTGTTTTCGTTTTGACTGTGGATTACATGGTACTTTGGGAATGTCGGCTTTGGTGTGTTAGCAAGGAAAGTATCTTCGGTGCGCCACCTTTTTAGGGAGCGATCAGGAAGGGAGGGAAAAGCTTTTGCCATAAAATACAATAAAGTTCGGCGGCGATGGTAGCCACCCACCACCAAGCCCAACAAGGGGACGCTACAAGGTTGACTATTGAACACTTGGAGACGCCAGCCATGCATCGCCGCTATAACCGAATATAACTACCCAAGGTTGGGTAACTACACAGGGTTAACCCTCGCCGCCAGGAAATTTGGAAGTAAACGGAAAAGAGTTTCAGCTTCAGTTCGGTTGATTTTTTGGTTACCTAAATTCAAATGATCAGGACAGTGCCTTTATATTGCCGCATGTTGTTAGGCACCTGCCGAAGTCCTGCGCCGCTTCCTGGTGCTTTGAATTCTGCCACACCAACGGACAAGCCAAACGCGCCAAGCTATAAACGCGCCATGCAACGCTGGCTGCACGTGTCACCACATCACGCGCTGGACAAGGAACGCTGGTGGTTTTTCGAGGAGCAGCTCGAGGCGAGACGCAAGAGAAGTTGACGAGGTTTTGACCAGTGAGCTCACAACCTTTGTGTATTTAGTTGACGGGCACAAGTTGGCCATTAATAAATAGCTGTTTTAGCTTCCAGCACTGTATTTGTTCGTTACAAATTGGTGGAGGTGCGGGGTATGATTCCAAGCCCATCTCAGCATAGGGAACATAGCCCAGAACCCCGAAGGTTGGAGCCAGCGCTGTTGACTCCCGTACACCAACGAACGAGTCGTCGCCTACGAGGTAAGCAGCCCCACTTTGGTGCCCTCTTCGATTCTTCGAGACCAGCGGTGGACATAAGTTCCGGAGCCCCTGCAATGGCCACCCAAGCGACTTCATTTCCATCGCAAATCGTCATGGACCCGCCCCGCATACCAGAGGTATTTCACGGTGATATTTTCGAGGATTCCGAGGACTGGCTCGACGGTTTCGAACACGTTGCCAGACTGAACGGTTGGAACGAAGACCGCAAACTTCGCTACGTCTACGTGGCACTGCAAGATTCTGCACGTACGTGGTTCGAAAACCACGAAGCGTCCTTATTATCGTGGGACGACTTTCGAAGAGAGTTTCTTGCTACGTACCCAAACACGGACCGCAAAGAAAAGGCAGAGGCCGCTCTTCAGACGCGAAACCAACGGAAAAACGAGAGCGTCGCCATGTACATTGAAGACATGTCTCGACTGTTCCGCCGGGCCGACCAGAACATGGCTGAGAAAAAGAAGTTGTGGCACCTGATGCGTGGAGTGGAGGAGCTTTTTGCAGGCCTGGTGCGTAATCCACCACGTTCTCTTGCCGAGTTCAGATCAGAGGCGACCATGATAGAAAAGACCCTGCAGCAGCGCGCGCGCCAATACAACAGGGACGTAAGCGTCTCATCTGTTAGCACGGCGTCGACAACCCTCACGAGTAACATTGATCTCTTGCGTGAAATGGTGAGGGCTGTCGTAAGGGAAGAACTGCAGAAGATACACATGACTCAAGCTCATCCAGCGATGTCCTCGCTTGCCGACGTTGTGCGCGAAGAAGTGCGGCAAGCGGTTCTACAACCACAACCTCAGGTACTACAGCGCGCACAACCGGAGCCTCCGCCTCAGTTGTCGTACGCGCAAGCTGTACGACAGGACCTCGGACGCATGAATCGGACGGCTGCGACTGCTGTGATGCCTCCGACGTTTTCTCCGAGTACGCCGCTACCAATGCCGGAAGCAAGACCACGTAAGAGCGATGTATGGCGCACTGTAGACCCGCGGCCCCTTTGCTACCACTGCGAAGAAGCAGGTCACCTTTACCGGGCGTGCCAGTATCGTCGAGCGGGACTGCGTGGTTTTCCAGTCAATGCACCATGCCCACGGAATGGTGAACGGCCCTACGAAATCGAAGAATACTTGTCTTCACGCTATTCACCTCAAGACACGCAACAACGGGAGTCGCGTTCGACAGCACCGATGCGCTATCGGTCGCCGAGTCCCCGTCCGTCATCAAATCTCCGAAGATCACGTTCACCTAGCCCTCGGCGGGAAAACTAGAGCCAGCGACCTCTGGAGGTGAGGCCGCTGATATACTGACAACTGAAGACCCTCCATTGTTAGCCCGACAGGACGGTGGCAGTTACGCAACGACGGTCAAGTGCAGTAGTAGCGACGTTACCTCCGAGATATTAGTCACGATCGACGACGTCAAGACCGTTGCGCTAATAGACACTGGTGCAGACTATTCCGTTGTCAGTAATGCTCTCGCAAAGAAGCTTAAGAAGGTGATGACTGAGTGGACCGGACCTCAGATACGTACCGCTGGAGGGCACTTAGTTAGTCCCGTGGGGTTATGCACCGTAAGAATAGGAATAAGAGGATTTGTGTATGTCGGCAGCTTTATTGTGCTTCCTGAGTGCTCCCGGGAACTGATTATAGGCATGGACTTTTTGCAAACAAACAATGCAGTCATTGACTTGCAAGAGTCCCAGGTTTCGTTTTCTACGGAGAATGCCATCGCCTTCTGTCATGCGGAGAAACCAACCGCTCTACCTCTCCGCATTGTGGACGAAGATGTAACCGTGCCGCCACATTCCAGTGTGACCGTTCTTGTGAGGAGTGAAGTTCTTCGTGACTGTGACGGATTAGCTGACGAAAACATCGGACTGCTACTAGAAAAAGGACTATGCGTGGCAAGAGGCCTGGTGAGCCTTCGTGATGGATGTGCGTATGTCCTATTAACTAACTTTCGAAATGAGCTGCAGCATGTCGCGAAGGGAACATCCGTAGCATCACTGCATGAGTACGTGCAAGTCTCAGATGTTTGCACTCTTGATAAAGCTTCAGAGACATTAGATAACGTACTCCTGTCAGTAGACATTGACAGAGAGCTCTCGTCATCTCAGAAGCAACAGATTGCTGACCTCATCAGAGAGTTCGCCGAGTGCTTCTCCACCTCGTCGAAAGTCGGACGTACTCCTGTCGCAAAGCACCGTATCGTGGTCGAAGAACACGTGAGACCTGTGCATCAGCACCCATACCGAGTAGCGCCAAAAGAAAGGGAAGCCATCAAGAACCAAGTGCAGTAAATGCTCAACGATGATGTAATACAGCCATCCAACAGTCCGTGGGCATCACCGGTAGTGCTAGTCAAAAAGAAGGACAACACTGCGGTTTTGCGTTGACTACAGAAAGCTGAACCAAGTCACAAAGCGTGATGTTTACCCACTTCCACGGATCGATGATGCCTTGGATAAGTTACGCAATGCTCACTTCTTTTCATCATTGGACTTAAAAAGTGGATATTGGCAGATCGAGGTGGATGAACGAGATCGCGAGAAGACGGCGTTTGTGACCCCAGACGGACTATACGAGTTCAAAGTGCTCCCTTTCGGTTTGTGCTCTGCTCCCGCTACCTTCCAGAGGATGATGGACACTGTGCTCTCCGGACTCAAGTGGCAATCGTGTGTCGTCTACCTCGACGATGTAGTGGTCTTTTCTTCTACCTTCGAGCAGCACATCCACCGACTGAGAATGGTACTGGATGCCATTCGCGTGGCAGCACTGACCATCAAACCGCAAAAGTGTCACTTTGGATTTCGTCAGCTTCGGTTCTTCGGGCACATAGTTAGTGCGGAAGGCGTCCGCCCAGACCCGGAAAAGATTGCAGCAGTTGAAAATTTTCCGAAACTGCAAGACAAAAAGGCCGTCAGACGATTCCTGGGACTATGTGCCTACTACAGACGCTTTGTTGAAAACTTTGCTAAGGTCGCTGAGCCTTTGACACGGCTAACCAAAGAAATTGTACCATTCTCTTGGCGGGAGGAACAAGAAGCGGCTTTCTCAGAGTTGCGACGCCGTTTGCAGTCTCCTCCAATACTTGCCCATTTTGACGAAGAGGCCGATACAGACATACATACCGACGCGAGTAACGTTGGCCTCTGTGCCATCCTCGTTCAGTGGCTGAATGGAGAAAAAAAGGTCATTGCTTACGCGAGCCACACTCTATCAAATGCTGAGTCTAATTACTCAGCGACAGAGAAAGAGTGTCTCGCAGTTATATGGGCCATCAGCAAGTTTCGCCCATACCTCTACGGCAGACCGTTTCGAGCAATCAGTGATCATCATTCATTGTGTTGGCTGGCAAACATCAAGGACCCTTCAGGAAGACTTGCTAGATGGAGCCTGCGTCTGCAGGAACAAGACATCACTGTGGTCTACAAGTCCGATCTCAAGCACAATGACGCGGATTGCCTGTCTCGCGCACCTGTTGAGTCTCCATCATCTGACCAAGAACAAGACATCCCATTTCTTGGGAGTTCTGAATGTGTCGGAGATGGCTCGTCTTCAGCGAGAGGACCCGGAACTACACCCGCTTATCCAATCAGGGTCACCAAATTGAGGGTCACCAAATTGAGGTACCACGAGTTTTCGTCCGTGGTTTGACATCCTATGTCCTCCGGAACGACGTCCTATACAAGCGCAACTTCGTAAACACCGGTGAGACGTTTCTGCTTCTTGTACCATCATCACTGCGAGCAGAAATTTTAGACGCGTGTCATGACGACCCATCGGCTGGCCATATGGGTAGTAGCCGCACTTTGGCCAGAATTCGCCGGAAGTATTATTGGCCGAAATTAAGGGATTCGGTGCACCATTATGTTAAGTCATGTCGCAATTGCCAGAGACGTAAAATACCACCATCGAAACCAGCGGGTCTGTTGCAACCAATAGATCCACCAAAAGGGCCATTTCAGCAAGCAGGTATGGATTTGCTTGGTCCATTTCCTCTCTCTTCATCGGGAAAGCGCTGGATTGTAGTAGCAACAGACTACATGACTCGATATGCTGAGACATACTCTCTCGCGAAAGGAACGGCGAACGAAGTAGTCCAGTTTTTCGTCACTCAGATTGTACTACGACATGGCGCACCACAGGTTGTCATTACAGACAAAGGAACAGCATTTACTGCCCGTTTGATGCAGCCTGTTATGAAGCTCACCCACACCGATCATAGAAGGACTACAGCATACCATCCGCAAACAAACGGATTAACCGAAAGGCTCAATAGAACTCTCGCCGACATGATCTCGATGTATGTGGAAGTTGAGCACCAGACATGGGACAGTATTTTGCCTTATGCAACATTTGCGTATAATACCGCAGTACAAGAAACGACACACTTCACGCCATTTCAACTTGTTTATGGTCGGACGGTCACAACGACCTTAGACGCGATGTTACCTGTCAACGATTCGAATGAGAGTGACCTACACATCAGCGACTACATAGAAAGGGCAGAAGAGGCACGGCAATTGGCAAGACATCGTATCATTTTGCAACAAGGCTCCGATGCAAGTCGCTATAATCTGAAGCGGAGAGACGTACAGTACAACCCCGGAGACAAAGTGTGGGTGTGGACGCCTATACGCGCACCTGGCCTATCGGAAAAACTGATGCGGCGCTATTTCGGCCCTTACTAAGTACTTCGCCAGTTAGGCACGCTAAACTACGAAGTAATTCCTGAAGGGCAAGTGTGCTCAACCCGACGCAGGAATCGCCCAGAAGTCGTACATGTAGTACGAATGAAACCGTACTACGAAAGGCACTGAACGAGACAACTGATAAATGTGCTCAAATATCAGATAAATACTCCTTTACAAAACTGTTCGACGTCAGCGTACGCATCGGGACGATGCGTTTCAGGAGGGGGACTAATGCCGCATGTTGTTAGGCACCTGCCGAAGCCCTGAGCCGCTTCCTGCTGCTTTGAATTCGGCCACAGCAACGGACAAGCCAAACACGCCAAGCTATAAATGCGCCATACAACGCTGGCTGCACATGTCACCACATCACGCGCTGGACAAGGAACGCTGGTGGTTTTTCGAGGAGCAGCTCGAGGCGAGACGCAAGAGAAGTTGACGGGCACAAGGTGGCCATTAATAAATAGCTGTTTTAGCTTCCAGCACTGTATTTGTTCGTTACAATATATATATGTATGTATATATATATATATATATATATATATATGTATATATATATATATATATATATATATATATATATATATATATATATATATATATATATATGTATATATAAGGGGCCAAACTTTCATAGTACTAATTTTAAAATTTGCCTTCACTGGGTAATTGTTACATTACTAGACACCACACAGAATATTGACTTTAAAGGTGGTCCAAGTCATGATCCCGCTGGTTTAGAGATGTGCACGGACTCCGGATAGCCCGAAATCCCGAGCCCGACGAGCAGCCTGACGTCTTTTCACCTCGGGCCCGTGCCGGGCTCGGGCTTCCTTGTTGAATTATCGGGCTGGGCACGGGCCTGATGAAAAGCCTGAATCAAGCCAAAAACATAAATGATAGGCCGGAACTCTCGTTGTTCATGTGTGCTTTCTTTGAAAAGAAGTACACTTTTTGTGAAATAAAAATATTTGTTTTGTCATAGTTTTCATAATTGGGGTGTAAGTGAGTTAATTAGCTTTCCTGGAGCCCTTTTAAGAAGCTACACAAGCACTAGAAGCCGACAGGTGTTAAAACACTGCAGCTCGCAATAGTGCACGTGGCGAAAATTGCAAGACGCCTTGATAGGCCACATGAACATTCAGCAAAAACAACGAAAATGTCAAAGATTCAATTACGTGCGCGAAATTTTTTGTGCACCAAAGTAAAACTGGCCATATCATAAAGTTGCCTCATTTCTCTGGCCGCAGTTCCAGGCACCTGCGCATGCATTCTCCAGAAGAGCTTAAGGAGGTGAGTGAGTCTGGCAAAGTCAGGCCAGGCCGGGCCTAGGGTATGAGACGCCGGGCCGGGCCTGGGCAGCCCGTCCTCTATACATCATCGGGCCGGGCTGGCCCGCGTCCGGCAAGCATCAGGCCCGGGCCGAGCTGGGCCACGAAATTGCGGTCCGTGCACATCTCTACATTGGTTGCAGTGTTTGTCTTGACAGAGCTTGGAAGACAGCGAATTCAATGAGCACACTCTGCCAAAAATACCCACTTTTGGCCAGTTATGGGAAGATTTTCGGGGAATGTAATTTTCGCTAAATAATGGTTCATAACGAATTGCAAAGACGTGTGCAACTACTAATGACAATGTGGATATCTCACCAGTATGACATAAATGTACAAAATGAGGCTGCTTACAATTAAGAAAAGAGCCCCAAGCAGGACAGCCTTGATTTTAACATCCAAGTCCATGGGAAAGCTGACGCCAAAATTGTCCGTGTCAGTGAATGACTCTTTCAGCAGCCCCGACCACTGCTTGCTGATGCGGCCGACTTCTACTGCACCATCCTTGGACAGCACCTAAAGTGGATTAAAAAAATTTGGGCAAGCGCTTCAACTTTTACCACATGCCTAAATTTATTACCGTATTTACTCGCGTAATTTTCGCACTCGCATAGTTCTCACACCCCCCACATCGCCCAACAAAAATACGATTTCTTTTTTTCGTCGAGTAATTATTGCACCCCCGAAAACTGCCGCAAAATTGCCGTCTGCTCGTTTCAACCACTGATAATGATAGCGCATGCCATCTGGTGCCATGTCTTAACTATTAAGCATACTATTGCACAGAGATTCAATCCAATCCAAGCCAAGCCGAAGTGGCCAGTGCGCGTTGCGGCGTGTTTTGTATGTTGTGTCGATAATCTTGCCACGTTATGAGGCGATACTAAAGCTACACGGCTGCTTTCAAGTTGCAAGTTATTTATCATGCACTAAACAACGGCAACAGGGCCGCTAGTAGGCTCTTCAGAGTCTACGAGTTTTGTGTTTGCTACTGGTGACGGCAGCTGAAAGCCACCAAGACGCGTTGGGCCTGCCGTTGTGCCTAAAACTGGGATTGATGGTAAACTTTATTTCTTCAGAAGGAAACTGGGGACGATTCTATTAAATAGCCATCAGCCCAATACTGACGTCCTACGCTTACCTTTTGAGGGCTCCTGTTGGGCGACTAAAGTTATCGCTACGCCCGCAACGTCCACAAGCTTTGCGTATGGTATTCTAATTCTCAACTATTTGCTTCCACTTTTTGTGTCTCAAATAAATATTGTCTTGTGTTAAACCTCTGCTTTTATTGTTGAGGTAAGTTTTAATTCGTACTTCTTAAAGCTTGCTATTAGTTCCTGGGATGAGAATCCCGATTTGCGGCCACTTCGTTTTCTTTTTTGCTCTGTACGTTTTCGTGGAAAGTTTTCCCCGCGTAATTCTGGCACCCCCCCACTTTGCATCGGTTTTCAGGCAAAAAAAGTGCGAGGATTACGCAAGTAAATACGGTAGTATATTTTCATTACATAATCAGGTTCCTTTTGCTATTTTACTAAAATCTATGCTATGACACAAATTTCATAAATAAATGTGCCCATTGAGCTCGCACAAGTAGAACATGAAAACTTCTTTTGTGTAGGCTGGCAACAACTACACAAAATATCATCAGCGGTCATGACGCACCCAGAGTCGTCACCTGGCCCGCAAGAAATGTTTACGACGGTGCTTTGCTTGACGTTGCTGCAAGCGCCAGTCATAATTTTTATCGCTATGTGCGGTTCAGTGTATTGTTCAACTCCCAAATGAGGATTTATTAGGAATGAGGCGGCACGTACACAAAATCCAGAAACGCAAATGACAACGCCTTAGAATACCTAACGCCGAATTCCCACCATCAACATGTTAATGACATCGATGTCACTTGTCGCTTCTGAGCTAGCAACTGCTGCTTTCAGCTACTTTGATGCGAAAAGCTAGAAAAAGTGTAGCCTCAGAGACACGTGTTTTGAAACCAATAACACCAAAAATACGTCATGTGGCTGCACATCTCGAAGGCCACACTTTTCAGGCTCGCATGACGTTGTGCTCTAACAAACAAGGACAGGTATGCGAACATTATAATGATATTGCCGAATCACTTTGCATTCTCATTTGAGTGTCCCTGGCAATTCGTCTTTTTGAAAAACACTATGCCCGTACGTTACGACCTGCAAATCGCGCGTCAAACATACCCGTGCACTCGCAACGAACCAGATTAGCGCAATAAAATAACGCAGTCTTTTCAGCCCCTGCGTGAGCGAAGGAATCAGAATTTAGAAAGCAGCTAAAAATCAATCAATATCTGCTAGAAAAACTGCACTTTTGGGCTTTGGTGTGGCGCAGCGTTCATTATGGTGTATGTCCCCCTTTGTGAGAGTTCGATATATGGGAGCACCGGTCGCATACTTTTGCATGGGAAATTCAAGGAGATTTTTCGACTGTTGGACATAGTCAATAATTCAATGTATCCGAGTTCGATATGCCAATATTGAGTATATTACATCTGAGATCGAGCTCACTTTGAACCTAAAATTTACTATTTGCACAAGCTCACATATTCCTCTTTTTCAGAATTGCATGAGTCTGCTCAAGACATGCAGGCTTTTTAAATAAGTTTAAGGTAAGTGTATTTTATATGATCAATATAGAAAACTACATAGAAATCCCTTTCAAGTTTGACATATCTGGGTTTCACTGTACCTCTGTATTAAAGCCTATATGTTGCCCCCTATTCAACCCACTTACCTTGAATTCGACATCTCCACAGATGCTCCAGGTGCAAAAGGGGCCCTCAATCCTCAGTACAGTCTCCCCTTCTGCGTTTTCAACTCGGAACTTGGGTACACAGATGCTCCACTCTTGAGCCACGTACCCGATGGGCGTGTATGGAGGCGATGACACTTCAAGCTTCTGCATGGTGAGAGGATCGAAGCTATCAGCTTGTTGCATCCTATGCACAGAGACTGTGTTGATTTCAGATGAATAAAACCAAGCAAACTTATGCATGCCCAAAGTAAAACTAAAATGTCAAAAGTGCTTTGCCTAGGGAGTAACTGAAGGTGTATAATTCTCTATTATCACAAGGGCATAAGGTTTCCTCTAAGATTATCTTCGCAATGCCACATTCACATGCGAATTCCCAAGAGAATACTAGCATATTCTTGCTGCACTTGGTATTAGCATGTCTGCGCTGTGCAAAACACGAAATTGGTGAAAGCCTTCACAATAGTACCACTAGAGGTGCTTGATAACTTTTGTCCCAGTGGCATCATCAAAATACACAGGCTGGGGTTTAAGAAAGATGACTCTGAGGTCACGTCAACTACTCATGTTTCTCATGCTTGCAAGGAGTGTGCAAAAGACGTACTAGCTAGGAAGAAATATCAATTTCTGAAAGTTGAAGATAAACAGTTGCATCTAGTGCTGTAAAACACACCACCACAACTGACAAGTGATGATTGAAACATCATAAACATAGCAAAAGCATGGCTATGTTTGTTTGTTTTTTCACAAAATATGCTACAGCACAATCTGCATACAGCACAATGTCATAAAGCAACACTTCCACATAAGTCAGCCTACATGAAAACAAGCCTGTATGGATGCTGAACATCAATACTGAAGGGTTGATGGAAGTGTCCAATACTACAGTAATTAGGACATAGTGAAGCAGATTCAGCATACACCTCTTGTAACATAAAGAACCAGAGTCATCATTTTCGACACTATAAGAGGTACCACACTATAACCAAAAAAACCTTCTTCAAAAGCTGTACTTGCCCGCGCAAAATGTGTTAAAAATGCAGCCTCACATGTCCGGGAATGGAGGCATGCAATGCGAGGGGCATAGAACCACTCCAATTTCCAAACGTTCAAATTAACGCCTTAAGGTCCACGTTGTCAATGCAATGAACATGGTAAAAAAGAAACTTACAAAACAATGCGCCATTGTAGAAATTCGTCGCATACATTTCAAACCTCCTCGATTATGCACATCATACAAACTGCGTTGAATTGCAACTGAAGTTTTGCATTCTGCACAGTAACGTTTGTTGAATTTCATGGGTGCACAACCGGTGTTTAAGACATTGCAATCGAATCGCCAAACACCATTTGAGTTTTAGGCCATGCATTCCCCGTTATCATTAATGATATGATTTCTATTTTTTTGTAAATGAAGCCATCGTGAATAGTTTCGATAATTGCGTACCAAACCGGAACTTCGATTGGCCGCAACTGCTGCTGAAAAGCAACCAGCCCTGACTAAGCCTAGCCTGCAGTTCGGCATGTTGATTGATAGGTATGCGGGGTTTAACGTCCCAGAACCGCCATATGATTATGAGAGACACCGTAGTAAAGGGCACTGGAAATTTCGACCACCTGGGGTTCTTTAACGTGCACCCAAATCTCAGCACATGGGGCTACAACATTTCCGCCTCCATCAGAACTGCAGCCGCCGCAGCTGGGATTCGATCCCGTGACCTGCGGATCAGCAGCCGAGTACCTTAGCCACTAGACCACCGCGGCGGGGCAGTTGGCATGTTGTCACAGGATGTTTGTCCGAGACAACATGAAGGTACAGCGTCAAAAAGA
>NW_027465066.1:25057-61991 GCF_043290135.1 Rhipicephalus microplus
TGTCGTGTTCCACCGTCGTCGACGCTACCGCATTTTTCACGCCTTCCGCTGCTTTCGTTCATCGCCACCTATCACCGCTCCCAACCGCTCTCCTTACTCTTCAACGTGGTGCGACCAACGTACCTGTGGAGAATCCGTTCCCATTCACGATTACGCTGCTTCGAGGTGAATGTATCGGTTCGATAGAATCATTCGAAACCATCGCTACACTTGACGTTCCTGATGAATTATCGGAAGTCAGCGCCCTCTACTGTAGTTCCGTGAATGACCCTTCCACTACCGACATTTTCAACCGTGTCATCGACGAAGGCCTAAACCCACAACAGAGGTGTGAGCTTTTGAGCCTCCTTGACAAGTTTCGACCATCTTTTGACAGTCACAGCGCTACTTTAGGTCGCACATCTACCGTATGCCACCAGATCGACACAGGTAATCACCCACCACTACGGCAGCGACCATACCGTGTTTCGCCGACTGAACGCCGTATCATCGATGAACAAGTAGGTGACATGCTAAAGCGAGGCGTCGTTCAACTGTCAAACAGTCCTTGGGCGTCACCGGTTGTTTTAGTTAAAAAGAAGGATGGCAAGATACGCTTTTGCGTAGATTATCGTCGCCTAAACAAAATAACACGAAAGGATGTTTATCCTTTGCCTCGAATTGATGACGCCCTCGACTCTTTACAAGGCGCAGAGTTCTATTCTTCCCTTGATCTACGCTCTGGGTACTGGCAAGTGCCCATGAATCCGGATGATAGGCCAAAAACTGCATTTGTTACACCAGACGGCTTATACGAATTTAACGTGATGCCATTCGGGCTATGCAATGCGTCGGCAACAATTCAGCGCATGATGGACACTATCCTATGAGGCCTCAAATGGAACACGTGTTTGTGCTACTTAGACGATGAAGTGGTATTCTCGCCCGATTTTCCCACGCACCTTCGTCGCTTGGAACAGGTTCTACGCTGCCTCTCTGCAGCAGGCCTCCAACTCAACTTGAAAAAGTGTCACTTTGGAGCGCGCAAGCTGACCATTCTCGGACACGTCGTGTCGAAGAACGGCGTTCTTCCTGACCCCGCTAAGCTACGTGCTGTTCGCGAGTTCCCGAGGCCCGCGTCTCTCAAGCAGCTGCGTAGTTTCATTGGGCTTTGCTCATACTTCCGCCGCTTCGTCCGAGATTTCGCCTCGATCATGGCGCCTCTGACAGACCTACTTCAGGGAGACCGCAATCTATCTGCGTGGTCTCCAGCTTGCGACAGTGCCTTTGCGAAGCTCCGTGGACTGCTTACAACACCACCCATACTGCGTCATTTCGATTCAAGCGCTCCCACAGAAATCCACACAGATGCTAGCGGTGTCGGTCTTGGCGCTGTACTCGCCCAACGAAAGCCTGTTTACCAAGAATATGTTGTTGCGTACGCGAGCCGCACTTTTACAAGAACAGAAGCAAATTATTCGGTAACTGAGAAAGAATGCCTAGCGATTATCTGGGCCATTACGAAATTTCGGCCTTATCTGTACGGCCGCCCTTTCGATGTTGTTATCGACCACCACGCGCTCTGCTGGTTATCCTCCCTCAAAGATCCTTCAGGACGCTTGGCACGATGGCCTTTACGGCTCCAAGAGTACGACATCCGCGTCATTTATCGCTCAGGCCAGAAGCACGCCGATGCCGATGCTCTTTCGCGTTCGCCTGTTTCTACTGATATTGCGAGTGTCTCCATCCAAGACAACTTCCTTCCACTATCAGAACCCATCAGCATGGCTGCGGAGCAGCGCAAAGATTCGTGGATTGCGTCTCTGATGAATTACCTATCTGAAACACTCGCCCACCCGCCATCTCGAGCGCTACACCGACAAGCCTCTCAGTGCGCTCAGATTTTGTTGCACGAATGATAGACAAGGCGTGTTGGTGCTGCATTTCTCAAGCGTATGGTAGTATATGACGCTCAATGTGAACAGAAGTGACGCTCGGTGTGTGTGTGCACCCTCTGTCCGCTGTCGTAGTGCCGTATACGCTTCAAATATACTTAGGTGCACGTTAAAAAAAAAAGACCGCAGGTGGTCGGAGTCAGTCTGGAGTCTCAATCCACGCATGCCTCCTAACGATATGATGACTTAGCCACGTAAAATATTATGCCCTTGCTTTTGCCGAGCCGCGTGCGATAGACAGCTGCCGCTATGAAAACGAGTTGAAAAAGAACCTAGGAAGATGTAAAAGTTTGATGGTATTGCGAAATTTGACGTGGTTATCAGGGGTAAATCTCGGCGTAACTAAAAACATGCTCGATTCTAGTGGGTATTGTGTGACATGACGACGACCAAGTGAGCAGTGAAAACAACCTAATCGACATTCGAATCAGTGAACACGCTGTGTGATCAGACGTGGCTATTATTCGAAATAAAGTATGCGCTGCAAGAGGCATGCATTGCCGAAATGGACATAAAATACCTTTTTTTTTTCTGTGAGCATCATTTATACTTCCAAAGGAGTTGCAAAAAGTCAAAAGTGTCATTGAACTTGTGATACGACCTTGTTACATCTGACGAAAACCTCGGCAAAAGTGAAACTGTTGTATGAAACTGAATACGCCGCATTAAAATGGTGCCAGGTACTGAACAGGGCACACGTAAGTTCAGTCTCTTCACACTTACCTTCTGCTAAATGGAAAGCCGCGTGACAAACTCGACAGTCAAGCAATTGAAATCCGAGCGCTATATACAAGTGCGCGCAAAAGCGTGGTGCTAGTTTGCCGACAGCGCCGAGAAGGCACGAATGGCGCAGCAGATGCGCGTTTTACCGGTAACATACACATAGAATTCGCGCCGTCACCTCACTTTTATGTCATATGAAGGCAGCTGTTCACGATCGACGTTCACATAGCACTCGCTCAAAGACATCGTGTTTGACTTGTTTGGTCCTGCAAAAGTTGTCAATGAATTGCTGTCGGTTCTGATAAGATTCTGACACTGAAAACGTTTTTATAATCTTTTTAAACCTTCGGAGCAAGTCACAGGTGACGCTGCACGTGGAGGGCGACCAGATAACAGCGCGTGCAGAACACGTTAACGTGCTCAGATAGCGCAAGCAGGAGGCGGGAGTGGGGAACCAAGCGACCAGCTTTTGCTAGAAATGCGGTGAAAACGAGTGCGGCGCAGCGCCTCCTGGCCGAGGTTATACACCACTTTGCGGCAAGCGACATGCAACGTCGGCATACGCTGTCGGGGTGGGGGGGGGGGGTATACACGTCTGTACTTTTATTCTTTTTTTCGTGTGCACAGGCGTAGGAGCGTGGACGCACTCCCGATATCGCTGTAACTTTTCGTACGCACTCGCGAAAATTCCTTCTAAAGCACGATTTGGACGTTGTTGGTGCCGGGCAAAACTTCGTCGTTTGTTGACTGCAATACGCAAGAAGTGACACGGTGCTGTTCCGAAGGAACATGGATCAGGTAGTGTTCCTCTTTCGTCTTATATTTGCTAAGTTACATACTTTTTAACCAAGGGGTGACGTGAACTCGTCGGAAGGGTGTAGCCGTGAAACGTATCAGAAAAAAAATAGTGACACCATAGATAGACGACTGATACGATTAACTTCAATAGTGATTCAAACGTGTTTTCATACTATACTTCTGGTGTGTAGCAGATTTGTCCGAGCACTTTCAAAAACAGAGTCATTATAAACTTACCAGCCAGATTACATTTTCTTAAACAATGCTTTTGTGCGAATTGAAAGAAAAGTACCCGACAGCGTTTCCAAAGTACAATTACCAAGCGTGTCTCAGTGCTTGTACGCCTAGCTGACGGCAGACTAAATTACAGTGTAACCTGATGCTTGCTCATGCGAGTTAGCGGCCATATAATGCTAGTGCTTGCCAAATAAAGTACATGTAAACCCAGGCATATATTCTTAAGACAATAAACAGATATTGGAATACGTGTCTGCAGTTTCAAGCAACAAACAAATCACTTTTGTTCTTTATAGCATTTCCATAATTGGTATCTTATATTCTACATTCCTGTAGATAAACTTCACTTTATTTTTTGCTTCTTACAAGCGCAACCGCCATATGGGGTCGCTACGGTGATGTAGTGGTTACGACGCTATACTGCTGACCCAAAGGTTGTGGGCTCAAATCATGGCAGTGGCGGCCGTCATTCGATGGGGGGAAAATTGCTGGAGGTCCATGTACTTAAATAGGCGTGTTCTGTGAGTAAAGCAGAGGCCGAACAAGAAGACGAAGGGAGCGCCTGCCGGTTCATGGTGATGACGTATTTTGTTCGCAACTTACTAGGCGTATCTGAGAGGAAACAGCTCTGCTGTAAAATAAAAAAGCTATGCCAGTTGTAAAGTATGGAGCATTCCCAGGGACGCCATTGTAAAGTCAAGTGTAATTTCAGGTTCTCCGTTCGCCATGTTCCATCATTTGCGCATGGTTCCGGTTGTACTAAGTATATTCTGCCCCAAGCGGTGTTTGATTAGCAATACTTTAGATGTTATTTATTGAATTTCACATGTATAACGATTGTTGTCTTCATGTGTCCATGTGTATTTTGTACGTTCCGTTGTAAGAAATTGATAGCAGCGTTTTCTTCGCATTGGGGAACTGTGCGCAATCAACCGAAAGACCCGCAGTTTTCGAACTCAAGGTTCGTTAACGCTTCCCGAGTAAATCGGTGAAACATCAGAGCTGGCACATACGAATGTGAAATCGTTGCTCTCCATTAAGCCGCTTGCCCAGCCGTGTCCCAGAACCACACAAAACAGGAGAAAGGTCACCGCAGTAAGGCGACGCGGTGGTCGAGTTGACCGCCGTCTTATTTGCTTAGCAGCTCACTCACTTTGGTCGTACTCGTTAGTTCTCGCCGATAGCTTCACAGTGAGCCATATTGGTATCGCTGTCTCGGTGAATAAACAAGTTTCACCCTCCAAAGTAGCGGATAGCATAAAACTTACCAGAGGAAAAATATTAAAAATAAAATCAGGGACTTTTTTCAGAAGATATTTTCGTTTGCTGGCAGTTACGGAGGAACGAAAAAAAATGGCAGCATATCCATGGAAGTAATGATGGAGAGTGGGGCGAAGAATTCGTCCGTCCATTCGTTTTGCTTCCGTCCATCCATGCGTCCGTCAGTGTGACCGTCCATGCGTCCATTAGCCCGTCCGTGCGTGCGTCTGTTCGTGCGTCCGTCCCTGCGTTCGTCCATGCAGCCGCCCCTGCGTCCGTTCGTGCGTCCATCCATGCATCTGTCTATGTGTCCGTTCGTCCATCTATTCAACACTCCAAGTACCACCATCTCGTTTCTTTTCATCATATATTCCCCATATAGAAGCACCGCCATCCAGCGGACATTCCAAGGACTAAACGAGAGGTGGCACATGCACACTTTCTTACGGCTTGCGCTTCGGATCTACTTCCCAGCTTTAACCACCTCGAGTTCATGGTATATACTAGTTCACTGTATTCATGGCACTGCGGCCCAACTCTCGCTAAACCTTTCTAAAACCAATGAGGTTACGCCCAGCGAGTATAACGTAGCAACCTTTTCCTGTAAGATAGTGCTCCATGTACATGCCGATGGCTGCTAACGGGAAATGAGAGACGGGAGAATTCGGCTTTTTACTTTCTTACGGCTTGCGCTTCGTATCTGCTTCCTACGTTTAAACACCTCGAGTTCATGGTATATACTATTTCTTTGTATTCATGGCACTGCGGCTCAACGCTCGCTAAACCTTTCTAAAACGAAGGAGGTTACACCCAGCGAGTATAACGTAACAACCCTTTCTTGTCAGATAGTGCTCAATGTACATGCCAATGGCTGCTAATGGGGATCGCAGCGTGCGCGTTAACTAAAAGCCGAATGCTCCCGTCTCCCATTCCCCCTTAGCAGCCATTGGCATGCACATGAGCATTATCTTTTTTGTTCAACAACGCACACAAGAAATCTCTCACCGGCACCACCTTGGAAGTCAAAATGTTATACTTGTTACACACTAAAACAGCTACGAAGGACGAAGGGGTGCCGCTATAAAGAGCTGCGCCCCTAAAATATTAACGGAGATAACACGCGTGTTTTCCGGGAGATATGATACAGGCGTGAAGCAGAAAAACTGGCTTTGGTTTAGCTCGGGCCAAATTACATGAGCGAAAGCTACGCTTCGTTTGGTTTTGCAAATGCTATGCATACAGCTAGCATTGATCTTAAACGATGAGGAAAAAATGTATATATATTTAAACATGACCAGCAAAAAGATGAAGCACACCAAAAGAGCGTCACTCGGAAATGATTACAGTCTCTGATCTTTGGCGTAAATTTTTGGAATGCCGAATATAGGTTGACTTAAACGAACGCCGGAGTGATGTGGTTAATATACTCCTGGATGAAAACCAAGCATAGTAAGAGTACTTCCCGTTGGGCTGTTCGGAAATAAACAAAGAAAGAGTGACGCCGGCTTCCATCAACTCTCCTTTCGAGTGCTACAATCGATCTCTGCTTGCGGCCACAGGCAAAGCTGGCGCACATATTGGGCTCGCAAGAGAAACAGTAAGGTGACGGTGACGTAGCGATGGCTCAGCACATGTGTTAGTATTTTCTTGGCTGATATGGTTTCGAGGAAGCTTGTCAGCTGTGCCTGCACTGGCTAGTTTGAACAACTGTTTAGTTTGGCTTGGTACATGGATGATGTAATCTGAAAGTGTCTGTGTGGGTGAACTTGAGCAAGGCTATTAATTCGATAGGGAAAGCACAAGTAAAAAAGAATGAGTGAGTTACGGTCACTGATGCAGGTAGTGTTCACTGCCTAGATAAGACACGGCGTAGACCTATAAAGGGGTTTTCGAAAGAAAAATCGACAGGCGAGTGCAAATAAAACGTTAAGAAGGAGTGGGAGAGAGTGCTTGCTAGTCGGTTAAAAAAACAGAAAAGAACGACAAATGGGTTGCTTTGAGTTGTCGCCATTCCGGTGCCCTTCGCGGTGTCAGATTGATCTCATGATGTCGCGTATGATCACGTGGTTACTGCGTTCCTGTTCCGATCTTTTTGTTGCAGTAAACAATTTGGTGGTTCCTAATACAAAATTATCTGCAAGTTAAATTATTTTGATTGCATTGTTATTTACAGTACGTAAAGAAATGCACATGGGCATCGATAGAAGAAAGTGCATAGCACAGTTTTACTGAGCGCAAGAGCAATGAACACACTGTGACAGAATAAAAAAAAACACATCACACTCACAGAGTGAATGATGACGTCTGGGGCGAGGCTGCGGATGGTTTAATCGGTAAAGCACGAATTGTCTGGCTGTATGTATGTATGTATGTATGTATGTATGTATGTATGTATGTATGTATGTATGTATGTATGTATGTATGTATGTATGTATGTAAAACTATAGTGTCCTCGAATATACTAGAAAAAAACGAAACATCTCAAACGATGCCAGTGATGCAAGCACAACGCTTCGCGTACTAAAGTGGCTACGATAGACAACTACGGCAGACAAGCCTACACCTCAAAGAGCTTCACCCGTCAAATTCGCAGGGTCTCTTATGAATTCACCTAATTATAACTATTCGAATTCGATCATTCGGTATGCCATAATTCGTAATTGTTTTGCAAAATAGAGAAGCCCTTGCTACGCAACTGTCGGGCTATGTGCGCCCATGCGTATCTGCACACTGCGTCTTTAGCTAATAATGATGCTCATGATGATTAATAATTGTGGCTGAACCCCATGGGGTTCATTCGGCCACCAGTGAACAAAAATACGTGTGTCTGCATTTTGTGCGAAACAAAACAAAGTTGGTCACCGTCAAGTAACCTAATCCTCATGACACCTTCAGATTGACTGGATTTCACTTATTATATCTTAGCCAACCTTACTGTGCATGCGCGCCCACTGCTCTTTCTCTTCTCTCCTATGCCCCTCCCCCTCACCCTAATTCTCGCCCCGCAACGTAGATGCATGGACCGTTTTCTAACTTACGCTCGCTCCACCCTCATTTTACCACAAATATTCTTTTTTGTTACAAATGAGGGCATAACATGAAATATCATGAATGATTTGGCTACTTTTAGCTTGAGTTCTGGATCTCTTCGAATTTATCGAACGGCAGCCCTGCTCTATAGTTGAGCAGCGCTTCACTATACAGCTTGCCGAGTCATATCAGTACATGTATGTAATGTTTAATACAGGTACACCATTAGTAAAATGGAGCATGCAAGCTGTGCCCTCTTTGACCCCGGACATTATGCCCCTGGCAAGCACAGGTGATAGCTGCATGACTTCGCTCAAGCCGGCATTAGCGCGAGCATTAAAATATCGGGATGTGTCAACCAAATCCGCTGACGCACTTTCACTTTCTGCTGCACATCTGCCTAAAGAGCACACCGGCATGCCGTTTTACCTGGTTTGGCCCGGACAGTTCACGTGTTCTGTTTCCCTTTTGGGACACCTGTTTATTGTTACCCTCAGCGATTATCCAACACTGCAGCCACGGTTGACATTGCCCCGCAATATCTATTGTAAAAATACGCAAGTTATGCACAACATGAGGAACAAAACATTTTAATCCACATACAATACCTTCCAACCTTCTGTACTCGATTCAGTCTACTGCGCACTGTTACTTCCACTTTTTCCTCAGACAGAGCAGTTGCGCATTCTGTAGCAGAGCTTTCCAGATACTTCCTCTTCAATAATTCTTAGCAGCATCCAAGATTTTTTTTTCTTTTTTTGCTGTCCTGTTTCTCCGTTCTGCTTGCGCTCTGATTCCAGTACACACGCCGACGTTCCTGGGCTGCAGTCAGGCTGTCACCCTTTAGAGTGAAAGAAAGCAGCAATGCCGGGATCGTGACTAGAGTACGTCAGCCCGAATTATACGTGACGGGTGGTCGGTTAAATCCTTCCTCACGTTTGCGAGTTCCTGAGCTTGCTATTGCAAAAGGTGTATAACCATGCGACGACCACCACACTGCTTAAACTGAACCGCTAACTGGTAGTTCGGCAGCAGTGCATCTTGAGCACGCAACTAACTCTATATATCTGCTTTTGTAGCTGACGAACGTCTCACCACTGGATTTGTCACGCACGTGGAAAAAATAGGGTGACAGCTGTAAGAACGCGGAACCACTTCGTTCCGGCCTTGCAACGCTCTCGTTGGGATCACACGTGGTTCCGTGTGCCTTCTGCCCCACAAGAGTGCAGGACAGCACGGCTCGCTTTGAAAGGCGATCGATCGATGACCAGCCTGGCGGTTCGGCAGTAGTGCACTTTGAGCACACAACTAACGTTATCTGCTTTTGTTGGTAAGAAGTATACGTTAAATTTTTAAACTACAATGCATATGCACTGCTGTCGCCCCGCACCAAACTGCATTGGTAGTTAGTCTTCTTTACGCTACTGAAATTCTACTAAAAATCTTGTGGACGACTTGCATGCGGCGGCACTTGATGAACTGAAAATGAAAAAAAAAATTGCAGCACTGAAAGAACTTAAACGGAAAATGAAGACGTTGGAGCCATAGGAGTAGTTATCCAGGCCATAGTAACATAAATTAGGGAACTTAATGCGCAAAATGCTAAAATGACGTGAAAACTTGAGAAGTTTTAGGCGTACCAATGCTCCAGTAACTTAGAAATTAAGGGCGGTCCGGTTGATGCAGAGCCAAGAGCCATGAATAAAAAGATGGACAAACTAGTTGCAGAAGAAGTTCGAGAGTCTGACATTGATGAGTACCATAAAGTCCCGACACTCACGCATAGTGAGCATAGCATAATTGTTCGATTTGTGCACCGCATCAAGAGAAATGGTTTCTTTGCTGAAAAACAAAAAAAAAGTATTGTTAGAAAAATTGTTTTCTTTTGATGAAAATCGTCCGATGTTTGTCAATGAGCACTCGACTAGGCAGGACAAGCAGCAATTGAGTGCTGCGAAACAAATTAATGGGGTTGGTTAGAAATATATGTGGGCCAATGGAGGGAAAGCAATGGCGAGATGAAATAAGACATCTCCTGCTCTGGCCCCATCGTGGTGCTCTAGTGTCTAAGGTACTCGTTTGCTGACCGGCAGGTTGCGGAATTGAATTTTTGATGGAGGCAAAAATGCTGTAGGCCTGTGTGCTCAGACTTGCTTTACGTTAAAGAACCACAGGTGGCCGAAATTTCTAGAGCCCTCCACTACAACGTCTCTCATAATCATATGGTGGTTTCGGGACGTTAAACTCTACATATCAATCAATCAAGATATCAATAATCCCCTGTTTTGCACATTTTCAACATTGATGACATCAGCAAGATTGAGACGTGGTTTTGTTTTCTCAAAAAAATTGTTGTCGTTGAGCATAGTCATGGCTTCAGTCGATAAATGCATGTATTGTAATTATGTTTCGTTTAGAAATAAATCTGCCGGGCTTGAAAAACATATTTTAATCTACCACTTAAACACACAAAGTTGAAGAAGTGAGCAATATAAAATTTGGGAGTCTCTTCATTAGACCGAGCCCAATCTCGATGTGCTTCTTTTTTTCTAAAGCGTGGCTTTTTGAAAAGAATTACCCCTTCCTGCTGATAACTAATATGACGGACTAAAACCACCTCTACGCTAGGGATGTCGGCTTAGCTGCCTATGTACGAAATGATCTAAACATAAAAATAATTCAGATTTTCTTTACATAATCAAGATATCCAATGCCTCTCTAATTGATTTAAAACGGTAATTCTTTCAGTAGTTTACAGGCCACATTGTTTTTACAACGTAGAGATCCTTCCCCTTTTAGTCTTTCAGGAAGGTTTCTACATAGTTGTGTACGTTCCCCTTTATTTTTCACTTCTTTTCTGTCATTCACGCCTGGTCCTTTTATCCTTCCCAATTTTCGCTGATTTTTTTTCTGTGTGTTCCTACTTCTTTTATTCAATTTTTAAGTGTCTGTATTGTGTTGTTTACCTGTATTTTTTATTTTTGCATAAGCCAACACTAACATTTCGCGGTTGTTCGAGGGCACGTTAAATAAATGATTGATGGATTATTATATTCACCCTATACAGCTGCTATACAATGCTTGGTACTGCGGCAGAAAATGTTCATAGCTGCTGTAAAAACGCAATCGCGCATTATCATCACACTCGCAGGCTTTGCACTATCGCCTTTTTTTGGGCGTATCTTGGAAAGCCAATGATCGCCAACTCAGCATTTGTCTTCTTTTTTTTGCGTTACTTCCACTGACGCAGGAGTCTTATACAAAAGAACATCGCACTTACAGCTCGTGACACGCACATGACTGACTTCGTCATACTCTTTTTATAGTCTTAATAGGTATGTGCATGAACTACACACGCAAATAGTCTAAAGCACGTGTGTGTGTGTGTGTGTGTGTGTGTGTGTGTGTGTGTGTGTGTGTGTGTGTGTGTGTGTGTGTGTGTGTGTGTGTGTGTGTGTGTGTGTGTGTGTGTGTGTGTGTGTGAGCGAGCGCACGCGGGGGGAAGGAAAGGGGACGCGCCCGGAGTTGTCGAAGTGTTGATGCCTAACCGTGTAACAAAACACTATTTCAGAACCGGTATCTAGATATTGGTAGTCTTGCAGAAAGGTACCAATATGTTAAAATCTAGGAGCTAAAGCCCCTTCAGAAATAACTTTTACAAAAAAGATGTGAAAGAACTTCGTGGAAATGGTAAAGTGAGCTGAAATATTGTACAACGCATTCCTCTTCCTCCTTCCTCCTACCTTCGTCACTGTTCTGAACCTCCCACAAGTAAATTTTTGTGATAACTGCCCTTAAGCTTAATTTAGTTCGAGACCACTGCGCTGGATTTTTGGCTTGCGAAATTCGGTGTTATTGATAAAACACAACCATGCAGCTCGTGTGCTGGCCGGAAAAAAAGCACGGCGGAAGCCTAAGAAAATGTGATGAGTAACCAGCCATATCAATAATTGTACATTTTACTCTAGAAGCAATAAATCTTCTGTCCAATCTGACCAAGAGAAAAGAAAGGCTCACTTAATGTAAAGAAGTAGGGGATGTAAGGGATGTATGGAAGCCCTAACATACGTAATAACTTTCTAACTGCAACGAGTAGGTACTCTATAGTTGAGGGTGGGTTCACTATGCCGAACAAAGGTATAAATCATTATTCGTCGCTCGTCCCATATTCCAAACATAGGTGCGCTTTCCACCACATATCCTTCGCTACGTGTTTGGCTATTAGGGACACGAATTCCCAGTATTCGGATCAGTTGCGGCTGCGGCGGAAGGCACCAGTTGTGTTAACGTAAGCGTAGGCATCTTGCTGACTCGCATAAATTGCACGTCTCACGTCAGTGTTTTTTTTTTCGGACACGTCTTCCATGAGGGTAAATCTAGGCGTCATTCGTGATCATAATGTCACTCACACACAGTGTAGTCTCGCCTATGCTTCCATCATGGTTTGGTCACAGCTAGGGTTGTGATGCGTTCGGTCAGAAACAGTAGTATTAAAATTACGCTTGCATTGCAACTGTGATTAGAGAAACTAAAACTAATATAAATACTTTTTAGGTTGGCGTGTGTCTGAAAAACTCACGGACTCCCATATTCACGGACCTAAGACTGAAGGAGCGTAAAAAAACATCTCCATTTTCTTCTCAGTCGATGTAATGACCCCGCCCAGCCACCCTCTGAAATCTATCTGTACCTAACATCGTTTTTAATGGCCTCTAGAAACAAAGGCATATAATCTAGATTCGCGTCACCTTTGTGATCTGTCCTAAACCATACTAGGATTCAGCATGATGACGTCAAGTGTGGTCACGTCACATGATGTGACCATGGCATCATAATGGAGTTAAAAATCATGGTGATCTGCGAAGTATGGATAAAGTCATAAACTAACGCCCTCACGTGATGACAGTTTTTCGTGTCACTTGTACGGATGCCAACGGAGTACACTGGTCAATTTTTGCGTATGATGAGGTCTATTAGGCTTCCTGCTTAAAAGATTTTAAAAATGCGGACCCCATCCACGAAAACGCGGCATATTCCGATTTGGGATGAAGTTTTTCATTGTAATAACTTTTTATCACGAATATTTGGAGAGAGAAGAAAGAAGCAAGAAAAGGGAGAAGGCAAGGAAAAAGTTTCGCTAAAAGTAGCCTGGCAAATAAATAAGACCCTTTGTGATGTATGGCAATGTTGAACTTTGCGATTTGAGAACCTTCATACAGTAAAAGGAAGTGTCTTGACAGAGTGAATGAACGGCTGATAAAACAAAAAGCTAGAAGCGCACGCCAGAGAAACAAGTTTTCAGATTTTTTATGGTGTAAGCAGCACAACTACAACAGCGTTCGATTTAATCAGAGATCCCATATATTCATCGTTTGCATCGACATGTAACTCACCTAGTTAACCCCACATATCAATCGATTAGTTTATTTTATTTGTTGTACCATTTTTGGCACTTTCAATATACCTACTATTCATCACTGAATATCGAATTCCTCTTCGCGTCATTACATCCGGCACTAATTTCTCAAATGTAGATGCACTGACATGTTCCGTTATTTGAAAGCCAGAGTCGGAAGCATTTTGAAATGCCCAGCTAATTACCAAGCCATTTCCTTCTGTCTTCTGACTGTTCTGAGAGAGGAGGCTACAGAAGTCCTTTCTTATTTCACTTTTATGGAGAAGTGCAATTGATCTCGTGTTTTGCTTTTTTTCTGCGTTATCATGTTACTTTGTCGGGCAAGATTGGCGGTATCTTATTCACTCAGGCGCAGTTGTCGCCTTCGATAGACGTATAGCTTAGTGCTTCCTTTATATATAGAGTCCAACTGTTTTCATAAGGCTATATGTCTTTGGGACGTTCTAAATTACCAATGTTATATGAAAACACGTCAGTGTTATTTATATGCGTGTAACCATACAAAGTGATATTAGTTAAGAAACTTAATGATAAAGAAACTAACTATGATGAAAATTAGTGAGATATTCGAACGTTCGGGAAGCTTCGCAGTTTTGATCTTTCAGTATTCTAGCACACAAAATGTTGAATTTCTTTTGTCTTTTTCTATATTTACTGTTCAATTAGTGTGAGTGTGCCTATCCTGTCTCACTTAGAGAGGAAGAATTGTAAGGAGCAATCACTGTTCAAATTGACCGAGCCTTGTGAAAAGTTTTGCTTAAAAAATGAAAACAAGATACTGCAAGGATAAGAAGAAAAGCAACGCAGGCGCTCAGGCTTGTCTCACCAAGCTGGCCAATAGTGGCCGAAGTGGAAGTGATTGCGTACCTACTGTCGCTGCAGAAATTTACACAGCTTCCGTTTAGCAGTTCTTACTCTGTGTACTACCAGAAACATGAATTGTTTTAAAAGAAAAGTATAAGTTTTTGTATCAAAGGGCAAACCAGATCATGCAAAGATAATCATGTGCCATAGTAATTAACCATCTAGGCTGAATTTGCCATAGCGGAAAGGAAAGTTTTAGTGAAAGAAACTTGTTATGGAAGGAAAAATAAAATCGGTGCAATTTTTGACATTTCTGCGTTCAAATAAAAATGAAAGAAAGTAATGAAGAAAGAAGCGGTAAAACAGAAACCGAGCCTTACTGCTTCCTTATAACTCATGCGCAAAGCGTCAGATAGCGAACACTGAACGAAGCTGTTGTTTCGGGGCTCGACGAACTGAGCTTTCTTGGACCGTTTTTTTGGGGGGGAATAGAGAGAGAAAGTGAGAGAAAAGGCTGGTAGGTTAACCAAGCTTTGGCTCGGTCGGCTGCCCTGCAGTGGGGGAGGGCGAATAGGAAAATATAAAACGAAAATTATAGAGAACAGAAAAAAGGAGCAATAAAGTTAGAGAAGACTCAACGTGGTCCCCTGGGCGATTTCGGTTACAAATGGCAAAAGGTAGAAATTTTTTTCAAAACTGCAAAACTGTGCTGAAACAATTTTTGCAACATTTGTCCCAGCGACGGTGTCTGTTTGCCCATGACGTCTGATTGATTGATTGATTGATTGATTGATTGATTGATTGATTGATTGACTGATTTGTGGGGCTTAACGACCCAAAACCACCATATGATTATGAGAGACGCCGTAGTGGAGGGCTCCGGAAATTTCGACCACCTGGGGTTCTTTAACGTGCACCCAAATCTGAGTACACGGGCCTACACTATTTCCGCCTCCATCGGAAATACAGCCGAGATTTGATTCCGCGACCTGCAGGTCAGCAGCCGAGTACTTTAGCCGCTGGACCACCGTGGCGGGGCGCACATGACGTCTGAATGTATTTGCGTTTGAAATGTTTTAACGGAATCAAAGTAGCACGTAAATGCCATTTTCGCCATTGAACTACGCATGATAGAAAACCGCGGTTTCTTTCTCTTTTTTTTTGACATCTACATTAAATTTTGTTAACTGAGGGGGTGAAACAAAAGTGAACTTCGGTGAATTTTTTCTTACCCATCACCTGGCAGGTTTTTCTGAAGCCCGCTTCGTGTGTTAGATAGAATCTGTTCCTTCTTAAACTAGAGATAAGAGGAAGAACAATAAATGTTAACGCAAGGCAAACTTTAGATTATGAAGCATAGCCTTATCTTGACAAATGGGCGGCCAGCTTCACAAAATACGCACATCTGTCTCAGTGAACGTATACTTAAGAACGACTGCAGGGTTACCTCTGTCGTGGCTACAAAAATAGAGAAAAGAGAAAAGAAACGCGTGAAAGAGAAATGTGGAATTAATAAAGACCATCCGTGTTGAAGAACTAGTAGGAAAAAAATAGTGGAGTTCAGTATGCAACTACCGTGAACGGTAGGAAGCGACCTCTGTTTCACCATCATTTCTATAGACCACCTCTCCAGCGAACAACTCACCTACGAACAAGAAGTACGGTCACTTTTATGAAAACCAGGCCTCGGACAGAATTCACGAAGCTTTCGTTTGCAAGTGGCCTTGGCCAACGGCTGACCTAGCTTTCTTGTATATCGGCCTCTCAGCGGAGAGCAGGATCACCTGCTTACGGTAATGTTGGACGGGATGACAAAAACTGACGTCAAAGCATCGGAAGTGCGTGTTCGAAGGTCCACGGATATACTAACAAGGCCAGAAGATGGATTCTGGCGGTGCCCAGAGAGATTTTCTTGACGTGGTGTTTATACCCAGTCACTGATTCGCTAGACTGCTTTTTGTATCGAATGAGCTTTAGTGAAAACGTTTCTTGTGGATTATTGTTTTGTTATGGTCATTCTTTAGTTTGATCACAAGTGATTGTTTTCACTCTGTAATAATACTTACTACTAGTACCTGATAACAATGACTCTGTTTCATGTTTGTTGGAGACGGTCAAGCTTTAGTAGTATGAACTGTATGACCAGTTAAAATGCACTTGCTGGCATCCCCTGTTATACCAAACGTTTCTTTTCAAACAATCGGTCAATCAATTATTTGATCAGCGGCTTAACGTACACAACTGTGTCTCAGTGCTGACATATGCATGCAGTAAAATTAACAGTAATAATAAAGTATCCAACAGCGTGCGAAAATTATTTTTCAATTTCGAAATATAACGTCTATGTAATCGAGGAAAGCAGTGTAAACTTACGGGCTCGATTTTCTTTGTTAGACAAGATATTAATAAAAACTAGCAGACAATGATGTTAAGGAAAGTGTAGGGGAAGTTATTAGAAGTAGTTGTACTGTAAATGTGAAGACAGGAAGTGGATGAAAAAGTAGCTTGCTGCTAACAGCGACCGAACCTGCAACCTTCAAATAACGCATCCGATTATTTACCACTGAAATATAGCGGTGGTCATCCCATAAAGTGGACGGAAGGTTGACCACCACTGCGAATCCTGCTTCACACAATTAAATGGCAGATGCAATTTGTGCGAAGGAGGAATGACAAGTGCCTCTCTGAGCAGATAGAGTTACTGCGCTCAGGTCATCCACCGCATGCACGATCATTATAGTTGTAGCGATATGCCCCTCAAAGCGCGGATGATTAGTCTGAAAAGAAACTGACCTCTCTGAGCGCTGCTATTGCATCAAAGGCTGTCATGTGCAATTCTGTACATGCTTGCTTCGAAGGAGTTAACGATGTAACCACTAAGCTACGAATGGGCCACACGCCCTCACAGTTTTTGCACTAACGCCATGTTACGTGCACTACAAAGTCACAGGGCACTAGAGCCTGTGAGAGATAGGTGTTTGTCACACCTCTTTCTCGTAATAAAGAATTGTTAAATCGAGTTCATTACTTCGCTGCACGTATAAGTTTGCATTGGGACAGAGAATAACGTATTTCTTCGCACGTAAGTGCGATCACTCTCCTGCACAAATTGCGAGGGCTAGAGCCCTTTTGCGAACAGGGCGAAGAATGGTCGTGGCAGTTGTCGTAAACAAATGCCGGCGGAGTCCTGTGCTTCCTGGGCCTAGAACAGGCTGTTAGGCCCTACAGGAACAAAGGACCAGAAATTATGGGCCTTCATTCTTCTTCACGTTTCACGAAGGTCATTCGAGCAAACGCGGACAGTTCCAAGCATTTCTGCGGTCCCTGTTGCGACGCGGATAAAGCGGCTCCCTTGTAATGCCGCCTGATTACAGTGGTCATCTACCGCCTGTATACGCTGGCCTAAAACGGTTGCCAAACAAGTGTGCCTAGAGTGGCCGCTTTAGTTAACCTCCATTGACACGTTCCAGGAGCCGGTCATTAGTAAACGGCTTTCCAACTAAGAATAGCAGTGTGCCCGATTGGATTTCCTATCTGGGACCCTTTACTAATGACTGCTGCAGATGTTTGTGCGCTCAAAACAACGATACAATGAAGTAACACGTAGCGTGAGAGGTGGTAACCGAAAAGAAAATACCCTTGAATGAAGCTACCTATTCACTGCCTCTGAATCGAAAGTTCCTGGGTCCCGAAGGTGTTTGTACTTATACTTGCCCTGAGCGCACTGCACGAAACTCACATGGCTCAGTGGCTTCTCGTGCAACACCGTAGAGGCACTCTGCCTTGCTCCATTGTCGACGAGTTCAAAGAGTTATCGCGTTCGAACATTTAAATGCTGCCATACTAGTGATTGCCATCGTTATCTACTGGCTTGTTGTGTACGCAGTCCACTAGGTAGACAGATGAAAGTGACATCTCAGCGCTTGTATTACTGTCACAAGATCGTTTACAGTGAGCGCATCTCTGTAAATGTGCAGCCTTCATAGCATTTCGCCAAACTAGTAATATTATTGCTCATCTGTCATTGGTAGTAAAGGAATGGCCCGTCATTGATTCTCCTGTTAGTAAACATTTATCAACTCCTTGGTAATTATCTCTGTGCTCAAGAAGTAAATAACATAAAAATGATCCAAATGAGATAGTTAGAAAGGCTAACCAGAAATGATCTCACTGGCTACATACAGTGGAATATAGAAGGAAGCATAAAGAAGGCGAAAGAAGACGAAGTCACTTCAACGTAACGCACAGGCTAAATAGTAGGAGTATATTTGCAACCGAGTAAATTGGTTCAGCTTCTTTTGCACATGCGTTATTTACTTGTTTCACAGCCTTGTGTTTAACAACAACCACAAAAATATCTCTCAATCTGTTTATTTTTTTGTTTAACACCCGAAATAATATATTTGATACCTGCGCTCTTATTTACGATAATTTCCATGTTTTAGCCACTTTATTGTCAGAAATGACAATTCGTATCACCGAACCAAAGCCGTTCGTGCGAATGATAAGTACCTTTTCTTCAAGAGTCCAAGCTCAACCATATTTCTTTCTCGACACTTTGCTATTAGTATCAAATAGTTCCTTCAAGCCTTGATTGATATGTGGGGTTTAACGTCCTGAAACCACCATATGATTATGAAAGACGCTGTAGTGGAGGGCTCCGGAGATTTCGACTACCTGGGGTTCCATAACGTGCACTCAAATCTGAGCACACGGGCCTACAACATTTCCGCCTCCATCGAAAATGCAGCCGCTGCAGCCGGGATTCGAACCCGCGACCTGCGGGTCAGGAGCCGAGTACCTTAGCCACTAGACCACCGCGGTAGGGCATGACTAAGTGTTTCGCCTTTTGTTCACTGATGTTTGCGGTGGAGTTCGTTTTGTATGTCAGGTCGCATACCTGTTCTACAGTAGGGATTCTCAAAACGATAAATAAATACGCAAATTACGTGTTCAATGAATACATCGCATGGTAGAACGACTAAATATCCATGCAACAATTAAAAGTAGTGAGATGAGAAATGAAGAAATCACATGTAGGACGTTTGGGCTGCGTGTAGAGCTAGGTCCGGATGTGTTATAAATCCTAATAAAGAACCAGGATAAATATAATCCAACATCTATGAACCAGGGACTTTGAAGAAGTACAGCAAAGATGGAAGGAAAAAGAAAGGGTTTGCCGATAATAGAAAATAAACAGCGACTGATTTTGTCCCCAAACTAAGCGGATTTTTCGCACGATAGCAGGGAGTTGTGGAAAGTTTTTCAATAAATGCCGGTCTATTGGGTACAAAACGAAACCATGTCAAATTAAAAGGAGCTGCGTGCTTCATACGTCCTTGTTCTCTTCATTCCCGTTACATTTATCAGTCGTAATAAACGCGTTCGAATAAGGCTGTGAGCGCAGTAATTTTCCAGCAAGCAGCAGGCCACGAGTAATTTTACAGTGAAAGCTGCTGTGAAATAACAACTCGGATAACGCGCAGTTGTCTGCCACCACCGCCGCTACCACCGCCGGCGTCCATAACCACCTCGCGCGAAATTAGAAAGAAAACCTAGCACCAAGGACAAAGTGGGGCTTGAACCCGGGTCCACTGGTTGCCAGCCCAGTATTCTATTACTGAGTTACGCCGGTGTTTGCCACTTGTCAAACTTGCCTTAGGTAGGCTTGATGTGGGAAAAGCAATCCCGGTAATACGACTTATAAAGCGTTTTAAAACAGCGACAGAACAACCAGTAGTCACACAAGGAGAATAAGGAGTGAGCCGTTCAACGCACCTACCCCCTACAAAAACTTGTTCTTGTTCCCGTATTAACTGTGGCGCATCCGCACTTCAGCATGATTCCTCATCGTCGTCAGCCACTGCAAGAACAATTGGCACCAAATTCCGTGCAAGTGTTGAGCGGATACCACGCCTCTCAGAAGAATGACAAAAAATAGCATAGCGAATGCCGGCCTACTATTCCAAAAATTTATTATTAATGCCCTATTGTGGGTATCAAGCAAGTGTGCTTGCAGTTGTTACCCAATGAGTGTTTTGAAAAGGCTCTGAAGGGCCGCTCTTCTAGCTTTCGCTGTAACTCTGCTGCACCTTCCGCGCAGGCCTGGCGTTTTTCAGTAACCAGCAGCCCGCTGAGTGGTGCTTTGGCCATGCGTCAAAGTTTCACCGAATAAGGAACGCAAGTATCAGAAAGATAGAGAAACTTTATTTGCGCATAACGCGGAGCATTCCAAGTGGTCGGGCCCCTATTCTGGGCTCCGCTGGCCCTAGCCATCATCTATATATACCCGTTGGACCTACGCTACCAGATTTCAAATAAATAAATGAAGGGGGACTACAGGCGTGGGAGCTTAAAAAGTGGTGCGCCCTTAATTCTGTACTGTCGCGGCGATCGGCGAGAATTCTGATCCTAAATTCGGTGACTCCATGGTCTTTGAGTTGTTTTAGGCGACTTCTCGAAAGCATAACCACGACACAAGAGTGGTAAAGAGCGAAAAATAGGCAGGGTTGTCAGTCACGTATGTGCGGCCAGCCTCGAGTTTAAAAAATAAGATCTTGCCCATAGAAGACAAATCAATGATTACTAAGTGAGCAAAACTACGAGAAAGCACGTACTCGGTGGTTTCCTGTCGTCCTGCACTCATAGGAGCAGTATACCACGTCATTCGAAGGCATCAGAACGTTAGTGTATACACAGAAACACTCCAGAGGCAAAAGCCGCCAGTACTGCCCATGTCGTGTTCAAATTTATATCAGGTATTTCTGCTTTTCTGTGGATGATGCAAGACAAAAAAAAAGATGAGGGTCTGGGTTCAAAGAATAAAGCGCACCGTCATTATCAAGGGAGACGCCTTCCCACATTCTTTTTTAGTCATTTTAATCCGCCGCCGTCGCCCACAATTCCAGCCAGCTCTCTCTGAAAAGTCATCCTTGCATTGGTCCCTTCTGTGCCATCTTTTTACAATTTATTCTTCGTCATTGAGAACATAGAGCACTGAAAGTTTCCTCAAAGCTCCTTCTTAGTTCCGAACTTTGAGAGTTTTCTCTTCCTTCAAAACTGTTTCGCAATCTCAAAATTTACAGCAGAAGTGCGTCCTTTTGATTTCGCCCAGCGGAGCCTTTCTATGTCCACTAGAAACGGTGGGCACAGAGCATCTCATTAAAATCCTTTTTATTTAAAAATGCGTTCAAAAAGGTGCATTTTGAAATCACGAAGAACTCTTCCACGCATGTTCAAAAAATGGTAACATAAACCACATCCTCCTTAGAGAAGTTGCTGCAGGTGACGTGTTGGTGGCACTGACCTTTGTCATGCAAAATATGTGCAACCAATTCAAGTGCTAGATAGCGCTGCGCATTACATGTAGTGATCACGCATAGGTTTCTCAATTCCCACTTGGATGACGTGATTTATCGCACCATTATTCAGAGTTCCTAGTATAAGTCGGCTTTGGCAATGCTGCAATTGAAGGAACATTGTCGATTTGGGTGCACGTTAAAGAACCCCAGGTGGTCTAAATTTCCGGAGCCCTCCACTACGGCGTCTCTCATAATCATATGGTGGTTTTGGGACGTTAAACCCCACATATCAATCAAGGAACATTGTCGACAAAAAAGTTCACATACTTAAGGCGATTGATGATTGTTGGGGTTTAACGTCCCAAAACCACCATTTGATTATGAGAGACGCCGTAGTGGAGGGCTCCGGAAATTTTACCACGTACTTAAGGCGAGTACATGTCATTTTATTGTAACGAGTTACACGTAAATTAGTTACTTGTAGAGAATCGAGGAGTTTTGGTGGCTCTGTAGTAGGTCAATATCATATCTTTGTCACCTAGTTACTTTTTACCGTCAGAAGAGCACAGCGGACTTGTTAAGAGTTGGTTACGCAATGTTAGCATAATATGTGAGGATTATTTTCACTCGGTTGGAATAGGCATTGTTTCTCAGCGCATATTCTTGGCAACACATATAAACGCAGCACTATTTACTGGATAGTATTATTCATACATTTTGTTTATCTTTTGAGATATATATTTAGCGAATAATGGCAAGAAGTCTTAATTATAAGCACCAGGAGAAAGTTGTCAGAGCGTTTGTTTAAAAAAATGCTTCATCTAACCAGATCCTAAAGTTCTCAGCTGTTATTGAAAATCCGAAGAATAGTTTATAGTTGTGATTAGTGACATCTTGCTTAGCAAATATGATGTATGTATGAATGAGCGTGTCAAAAATTATGCCCAATCGAATATTCAACAGCTGCAGGTGAATGAACACGAACGCACATATAAAATTATGAAGAGCCTAAAGCTTCGCCTTTAAGATTTGAACACGATAGCAATGTCCTGTTCCTATAGTGCGTTTTTAAAACACTTAGTGCACGAAACCTTTTTTGAACTTGCTGTGCACCGGCCCACTACGTGGCCTCAAAGAAACAAGCACAGTAGCGCTTTCCTTTTGTAGTGGGTGACGGGCTTGAAACCACGAATTCATTGTGATAATGAAATTTTGAGACACCCATTGGCAATAGGCGCTTGTGCCACGCATTATTACTGCACTATTTCATGTTGCATTGGGAAGCTTGTATACAGGACGCGTTTGTTTGTGAAGCATGAAAGCTACTTTCACTGTATTTAAAAAATGGGAATATGCAAATATGCTTGTTGCAGCCTGGCTGTGCAAAATAATGTCCTTCATTACCCACCCTAACTGCACTTGTAGTTAAGTGACGCCTGCATTACTGAGGAGCTATAGCTCAGGCTAAACTGTAAGCTAGTTATTTATACCTCTACCTTGTAAGCGACTGCGTTAGGGCTACTATTGAAATTACTACAAGAACAGCAAGGGCCGGCAGCGTTCCTGCTTGAAGTATAGAGGGCAGAGAGGTCTCTTGCTCTTCCTGCTTCACATTGTTTTTTTGCGCCTCAATCTTCGGTACCAAGTATGCACCAACTAGCCTAAAAACAAGTCCTTTTGGAGGTAAGAATCATCTGCTTCCAAGTTGCAGGCCTTCTTTCACTTTGAGCGTGATAACATGCAAAAGCTACAAAAACAAAGGAAGGGGACCACGGCAAGCGCTGTCAACGCAGCTGCTGAAGCTCAACAAAGAGGGCACAAACAACCAGAAGTATAAACCAATAGGGTATAGCAGTTTTTAGTTAGTTGGTACTTCATGACCACGGGGCGAAATTACTAAAGTATATTTCGTTATTTCGTTATTCAGCACTAATATGCCGAATAATATTCAGTGGCAACAAGCCGAAATGGTCTGGCTAAGGTACTCGGCTGCTGACCCGCAGGGCGCGGGTTCGAATCCCGGCTGCGGCGGCTGCATTTCCGATGGAGGCGGAAATGTTGTAGGCCCGTGTGCTCAGACTTGGGTGCACGTTAAAGAACCCCAGGTGGTCTATATTTCCGGAGCCCTCCACTACGGCGTCTCTCATAATCATATAGTGGTTTTGGGATGTTAAACCCCACATATCAATCAATCAAGCCGAAATGGTCAACTTTCTAAGTTATTCTATCTGTTATGGTCTTGTTAACTTACAAACCTGTTAAATTACGGCTGGCACGAAGGCTGAAATTATTTTCAACACTAGCATTCAGAGGCGAGGACTGCTTTAGCGTCGCTTAAGGAACTCAGTACTAGTGTGGCCTGACCAGCATTTTGATTCAGTTAAAATGCGAAAAAAATAAAGAAAACCGCAAGTGGCACGTTGCGTCTCTTCAATGTATATGAACATCGGCTATCTAAGACGTACCGATGAAAGTTGACGAGGATGGTGAAGTTGGTAGCAGATTCCGTGGCAGACAGTAAGCTGAAAGGTATTTACTCGGAATAGGTTTCTGACTTCCAGCTTATATAGTCCCGATTTTGGGGGCGATCGCATTTCAATGGAGCCAAATGCTTGAGGTCTGTGTGCTTGGATTCGAGTACACGTTAAAGAACGTGCATCTAAAAGTTATAATCATATTGTGGGTTTCGGACGTGAAACACGAACAATTATTGATTTCCTGCTTATGTACTCATTGCCTAATTAGCCCGAACAAGACTGTACATATCTAGAGTGCGCGACTCTTGCATGTCATGTGCACGTTTCCAACACGAACTGCACAACACGGCCGCTGCTGCGTAAGAAACAAACGCCAACCGAGCACCTATACACCTGGGAGTTCCAAGTTCCCTGCACATTCTATGTGCACGGAGGAACATTCGCGTCGATTCCCATAATTCCTGCAGATGGAGCTCACGGTCCCTGCAGGCGTAACGTGCACAAACGCGCATCAATGCTTAACGACCGCGTAGGAGAGAAGTCACACGCGCATCGCGCGCTGTTTTATTCAAAGCGGGAAATGTGACCGCAAGTCGTAATTAGCTAGAACAAATCAACGTCAAGCATTATGCGTAAACGTGCTAACCTACTTTTAGTCAGGAAGAGTGCAGTTAGCGATACATATGCACACTGTACGTAACGCGTTCTTGGTAAACGAATCATTCCCAAACCAAAAGGCGTGTAAAAGACCTATGTTGCGGTTTTCTGTGTCTGTCATTCTATTGGGAATATATTTCTAGAACTAATATAGGTTTTTAAAAGATTTTTAGTTATTTTTGAAGGTCGCTCTGTATTCTCCTTTCCCGAAGGAGTGTGCAGACTTAGTGCCCCTCTAAGTGTCATTTATTGAAAAGCTACCCCAGTATAACTTCTGTATTCTTGTGTGTTCTCTACGCAAATGAAGTATTTTTTTTTCAGTGCAGGTTAGCCAGTTGGCCAATCTAAATAACGTATACCTATGTTTCCAGCTTTTTTTGTCATTAGCCTAATATTTTGGTCAGGGCAATCACAAAAACTCCTAGCTAACATGGGAGTAAAGATTTCTAATTACATGATGTAGCACAGACGAAGTATCGTATAAAACTCGAATAAAGAGAAAATGAATTATAGAACAATTACTATTATGGAAAAAGTGCGCCGTTTTAGGTAAGTGTACACTTACTCGCGTATTACCAGCTCTGGTCACTGTTGGCTAGTGTTCACTAAAGTTGTCTACCCGCTGTTGACACAAAGGGATGAAATAATGCTATAGGCTTATAAGCGTGTACTACTAAGTGGCCGCTTTATTTTAGGAAATGATCCGCAAATTTATAGTTTTGAAATAGAATATGTTTATTCAACTCGTGATGTTTCTAACAAGTACGTAGCCTTTCAAAACACCACATGAGCCAGGTATGGCTTCGGCATAGGCGTAGGAGGTGCCGTAGAGCCGCAGATATTCCGCATTGGCACGCCATTTAGTCTTGCCGCATTGCGCTGATAGCGCGAAATCTAAAGAAAGTAGACTGATTACAGAAGAAGATTAATTAAAGACATTTGAAAGGCCCAGAGTAGTATAGAGCCGGATCGCCAAGATGACTCCACAAAAGCACGAAAAAAAAAAAGGCTTGAAAGTTCATTCACATAAAGAAATAAAAACTATGAACGTTTTTTTTTTAAATTTTGCTCTATACTGTTCAGACGTTAATCATATGAAATGAGAATAAACCTCCGGCACTCGAAGGCAGACGGGTGGAACAGAAAAGGCGGGAAAGAAAAGTCAATACTTTAACGAGAAACAAAGGATTCAAGGCAAGAACGATCAAAAACAATTAAAGTGGGGGAAAACAAAAGAAACCTTTCTTGGGGAGATAAATTAAAAAGTGAAAGAAGAGCAGTGGCAAGGCGAGGGCCGCTAATTGTAAAGTGGCGTTTTCCCTTGACACCAGGTGCGGGTTGTCGCAAATTTATCATCTGATTTCCGAGGAGCGAGACGAGAACGATGTGACTATGCCATGCAAAGCAACTGTGTACTCCGGTCTCATTTTCTTCGCATTGAGGATTAGGACTATTGTTTCGATTGTGCATGCCTAATTGTGTAGTGACGTGTTCTGGAAACAGAGTTGGCGAGACAAAATTGATAAGATGCCAACTTCAGCTACTGTCACAATAAAACGAGACAGTTTGTAGAAACGTCAGCTGCAGTGAACATCCTCTGTTGAAAAATACTCGACGTATTAATAACTAGAGAATTTAAAACAACTCATTATTCAAGTCTAGTGCATCCAAAAGAAGAAGTTTGTTCATTTTTTCATGTGTAATTCATGTGTAATTCATTTTTCATGTGAAGAAGTTTGTTCAATTTTTCATGTGTTTTCTATTAATTTTATATATTTATAGAGAGGGTAAGTTAGGAGAGGTGGCAATGAAACAACGTAATACGTTCTGAAAATATTTCTAAGTCTGCTTAATAAACTTCTTCGTTTCTTGTCCTTTGTCCCATTAAGTTTTTAGTTCAGCCCTGCATGCAATTTAGAAACCGCCATAATTACTCAAGTAAAAGAAATACACCGAATAACAGAAAACCTTGCAAGAACGTAGTGGCCTTGTCAAAATGATTGTAGTCAATCGTCTTACAACAAAGGTTACAATTGTTTTCTAATATTGCCACACTTTCTTACGTTTTTGTCACCACAAGCACACACTTTAAATAGAATGGCAGAATTCCCTCTAAGAGTAAAAGGACGTGACTTCTGTGGTCTACACGTGGCCTTCAATAGAGATTCAGTGTCTGCAGCAGCTTATTCGAAAGAAGCCGGCAGCCTGTTTCATGGAACATCAAGTTCAATAACATGGCTTCACTGCGTGGAATGTCTTATGTTGAATAAAATCCAGGCTGGTTCTCGGAGCGTGCATAGAGAATTGTAAAATTTGGATCTTTCGATCAGTTTCCATGTGGTTTAGTGGAGAAAACTTCTCGCGCAATGTTCGTTATCCAGCAATAAAAACATATAGGAACAATCAGTTTTTCAGGTCCTTTTGTTTCCCGATCATTGGCGCTGGTATATTTTGCCTTTCGCAATGACAAAATGACTATGCTGTGTCTTCAAAGCATTTCCAAAGGCTGCGTGAGTTTGGCAGTGTCAAAAACAGTGCTGGCTTTAGACTGAGAAAGACCAAGAACTTCTTACTGCACTTCGCTCTTCTATGGCTGTCTCACGCACAAGTTTGCCTCCACTGCAAACTCCAAGAGCGCCAAAATCTAGGGAGGGATGAATGTTCTTAATCGATTGTTTGTGGCTTGTTTGTTATCACCATGGTTAGCCTAGGCTGACATTTTATCGCACTAAAGACAGATAGAGAGGCTGTGGTATTGCAATCGAATGCAGGAGAATTCATGACGTGGATGTCGAAAAAAAAACGACCTGAGGAATAGATTGCATTCATTCTTTTTTTTTATGCATTTGTTTTAGTCCTCGTAAACTTCTCAGTTTTTTTTTTTCATGTTTTGCTCTTTCCAGACCCTGTATCGTAACTCCAAGTTAGCGAAACGAATGATAACTTGGTTGAACCCTATTCCAAAATCTTGTTTTCTTTCTCTTTCTTCTTTGGAAGACATTATTTACTTTGGCTAACTATGATATGCGCACCATTGAAAGGCTTAAAGATCGCAAGCGAGAAAGTTAGATTGTTCGAATACACTTCTACTATTCTCCCACGTTGTAACTCTGGATGAAAAATGTTTGCTAATATGTCTTATTTAGTTACTGCCTACATGGAACATGACCTGCGTGCTTCAGTTACATAGAAATGAATAGCCGGAAAATTCACTGTCATATACACCGAAAGTGATTGTGAGTTAGTGCAAGGCAGTTGTGGCAATACGATCCAGCCTAGCAAGAGCTGGTGCTTGAGTTCATTCGTTCCCAATTATCAAGTATAAGATATTCCCGATATTCTAGGCATATTTCTTTTGCAAAAGTCGCATCCAACAACATTTGGTGCGTAATTACACATTTAATAAAGACAGTTAGTGAGCTTGGTATAGACGGTACTGGCATAGAATAATGCTCTAGTAGTCTGTCAATATATAAATATACGTATATATATATATATATATATATATATATATATATATATATATATATATATATATATATATATATATATATATATATAAAAGTATTGCATAAAAGTGGCATAAAAGTATTGCTCTTTCGTACGTGTACTCGCTTGTGTTCTTTATACGTACCAGACCCCTTGAACTTCCTGCTGAATATATATATATATATATATATATATATATATATATAATGTTTACTGAGCAGCCAAACGACCACGTCTCTTAGCATTGATAAGCCATGTTGGTCATGGTAGGGAAGGGAGTGAAGGTTTAGGAAGAGCTCAGCCAGAAATATGGTGCAAAAGTTCAACAATACTTTTTGTTCGGAGAATTCTTGTTGTGTCTTTCTTTGCTTTGTTTGTGGGTTTTTGAGTACGTGCACGCCGCTAGTGTGCTTATAAAGAACCTATGGAACAATTGTTGACGTAGACCAAAAAGGTGCGTACCTTTGTGTTCACAATAAGCGTTAGTAAAACCAATATTTCTAAATCATTGACCAAAGCTATCTATGGGCCCGAAAGTGGAGAGGGGGGGGCAGCAACGAAACTCGTTTTACTAATTAACGGAATCGGCTGTTCAATTCACCTTAAACCTTGTACTGATCGATAAGCTCTTGTGAAGGGAGGAAAAAAGGAATGAAGCAAACAAAAAGGGTGAAGGCAGGGTCGTTAATCAGGACGACTTCCGCTTGGCTACCCTGCAGAGGAGGATTAGGTAAGGGGAATAGAAAGGTGAGAAAGAGAGGAAGGAAGAAAAAGAAAAAAGAGGAAGAGAGACAATGAATTTACTGCAGCATGTAGAACTACGAACTCTCAATGATAAAAAGCTTCACCGCGTCCTATGTAAACACCCACCTCTAAAATGAATGTAGAATGAATGTTAGTCACGGTCACTGTTGGGCTGTATTTAGCTACAACCGTTTCATCAGCATTGTAAGATGAAAAATATAAATTGATTTTAATTGAAGTGAAAGGTACGCGTCTGAACAAGACTTATAAAATGGGACCATGGGGGGGGGGGGAACAAGCTGCAATGCAATTTACGATAATATTATTGTTGCCATTTTGTTTCTGAGCACTATACAAGTGTGTATACACCCGCACGTGAGAAAGCAGAGGCCGCTGAGGCCCCCAAAAAAGATGGCGACGAAACTGTGAAACCTAACTTCTATTCCTTTCTTTTGCGGTGAATTCTGCCGCACCTTACTAGGGACACACCCACATGCACACACGCACGGTGCAAGATGAAGTTCCAGAACAGCGTGTGTCGTCTTAGAAAAAGTGAACAAGCATAAACAGTTTGAGATTGCACTGAACAATGACAGAGCCGCAATGCCTATATTGAACATCGAAAAACCGGAGGCGCCCAGTTATCGCATTACCATGCGCATCTCCGATTCCACCTTCATCTTTCCCGTCGTCTGGCCGAGACGTGTTTGCACGAATATATTTGAACTCCCCGATTCGCGAGGCTGATAGATGACAAAAATGGAGGCAAACAAGAAAAAAGAGAAAGCACAGGAAAAAAAAATGAAAGCAAGGTTCACACTAATGATGAGATGGAAAGTTTCTTAGCCGGTTCCTTGGTTGAGATTGGAAGGGCAACCAACCACACTGATGCTTCACTCGCCTGCAGTTGCCGCGTCGTCTCGCCTGCATTTTAGTCACGATCTACAGCTTCGCTAGACACTCCGAATAGCAAGGAATGCCACAATAAGAGCGGTCTCTCTTCTATTGCGACTGCTGACGTGCCCTATTCTTTATAGCACTTTATACGAAATATTGAAAAGAGATTACACTTGCCGTATTTTCATTTTATTATCGATTGCCTTTGTTGCCTCTTTTTTTTTTGTTTCTTTCAGCCAGAGCATTGACGCTAAATGCTAAATGGCAATGACACAATGCAGAAAAGAAAGGCATAATATTGATTTGATTTCACGAATCGAAAAGCTTAGAGTACGAAAGGCCAATGGCATAAAACTCACATGATGCAGATTCACTTGAGAAATATGAGAAATGAGAAAATTTATGAGAAAATAGAAAAGGAAGCAGCTTGGCAGTCAATATTTCTATCCCTGCTTCGCTAAAGTAGCGAAAGCTTATTAGAGGCACGTTCTGATCACTTTCATCTTTTTTTCATTCTTTGTTTTGACCTCCTTATTAAACAAAATTGCTGTGCAAACGCTATTCTTGTAGATTTGTATTTTTTATTTAGGTCACTATGTATTGCTTTGAATCATTTATTATGTAATTTTTATTGTAACCTTATTGTGTACATTTCTTATGTACGAAAGCGACGATACATACTCTGCGAATTTCTGTGCTCATGTGTTTATGAACTATTCCTTTTTGTTTGTATACCTTGGCCTGTCATTTACTTTGCCTTCTGCTTGTATTGTTTCTTGATTTATACCATTTGTTTTTTTTTCATCTTGTATTTCATTTTATTTTATTGTATTGTATTTCGTTTTTACCCTGTCATTGCTGACGTAGGGTGAACGGTGCTTAGTCAAGCTGCAATAACTGCAGCTTTTTTGCCGTCTCCCCATTTTTCACCATTGTTTTTGTTTTGGTGAAAATAAAATAAATAAATGTGAAAAATGTGTGAAAATGTGAAAACAATATATTTATCAGGGAACGGTATTATAGCACAACTCTTTATCGCCATGAACTATTTGTATTAAGCATAAGTATTATTACTCATGTCGTTGATATACAAATTCAGACATTAGGTGGCGCTGACCCTCAGAATAATTTGGAAATGCATAGGTCCGGCTTGATTACACTGGTGACAATAATGATTTGTTCCAAGCATTAATTACACTGTTATACAACCTAACGTTCTTGAAAACAACTTTATTGCTGGTATGCTAAAAAGAGAATTTAAACATTAGGGATGCCGCGCACGCAAGCTCAACATGATTATACATGAAACTGCTGTAAAAATTTACCACATTTGTGGTTGGCTTTAAAAAAAGTCATCAGTGTGGAACGCAGATGCGCTAATTTGGTCGCTGCGGTATCCTTCAACATGTGTATCCAACGTAACGTAAAAGGGCACAGTTGCCCTGCGCAGAGAGGGAGATTTTTTGAGCATTTCTTCAGAAAGAAGTTCTCTTCCTGCTAAGGAGATCTGGTGAAAATTTCACTGCCATCGTACTACATTTCACCGTAATGTAACTCTATAGAATTGTAGTAGAATAAATATTTTCACGGCACAATTTAGCGTGAAGAGCACGCCGCTACACAGTTTAGCACACGAGAATGTGTAGGAAGGAAGGTGGAAAGGTGGGCCTTCGTATGGGCTCATATTTACCGCTCATGAATCTACCTATCAAGCGAACTTCTAATATCTGTCGACGCATACGTGCTCACTCAGTCAATATAAGAAGCAGAGAGAGTCACCTTTTTATGCACTCACTCACTAACTCACATGTGCGTGTGCATCTATACGGCCAAACTAGGACAGAATATGGTGTGCAGTTCGTTGAAAGAATTTGCGTCAAGCAAAGGGCTCTTTGTTGTAATCCACGCAAAAAGCAGACAGGGATGGCGCCTCTAAAATGCTAAACATGAACGTAATAATCGTTTTTCGGCAGCTCTCCACAAGAACGGTACAGAGGGGGCTCTTTACAAACTGAAACAATCAACATTTCCATACTTCGACGGGGCCTCGCAGCAGCGTAGTAATCGCGAACCGACTACCCCTTTGGTCGTACACATGTATACCCTTTACTCCTCTGCACTGTGGGTGGTGACGATATTCTTCCCACTCAGGCTGCATCATAAGCTATTTGTTCAATGTGGGCAGTTCTAGAAGCCCAAAACATACTTCAAGAGTATGGCTGAAACAATGGGACTTGCCCAATGTGAGAACGAGCTGTATTTTTTTGTATGCAGTGATGGCTATGCATGAACTATAACAGAGCCCACAGTAGTAAAATGAAACGCTAGAAAAAACTTGATACATCTTGATACAGGCATACATCTGGCTGGAGTATACGACACGGAGTAGTTTTGCCTTCAGAATAATATGTATACAACATGATTCTGCACAAAGTATTTTTTTTTACGTGTAGGTATGTGAAAGCATATTGAGTATGACGACACCATCACCTTTAATGAAAAGAGAGAAGAGGATTGGATGAAAAGAACGCTGTTACAACATCCATTACACCGGTAAATATGGGAAATAATCACTGTGATTGGACTGCTAGGAGAGAGAGAGAAGAAAATATATCAGAAAGCTTGGCAGGTGAAAAATACTACGTCCAGTTGTGGGCGGGGGAGAGGGTAATGAGAGAGAAAGAGAGAGAGGGGGAGGAATTCTTGGTTTGGCTTATGTTGTGCACAATCTAAAAAAATTACTGGGGTGAGTGTGCTCTTGGTGCTGTGCCTGTAATTTTTAAATGGTCCCACAATGTGTTACTGTCATTTATAACTGTCATAGGTTATTTATATGGGTAAATTTACTGGGATGTAGGCGCGAAACGAACCTGCCCTAAACCCCTATTTCTTCATGGTTGAGGACAACAGCGTTGCTTGAAATGGCGGCGCAAACAACGCAGGTGACGGAAGTAAAGATGGCATCATCCTTTATCCTCCTTTGCAAGTGACATAGTTTCTTTTGAGCTATAGAAGGCGGTAAAATTTATTTTTGAGCAACACTATAGAACAATTTTTACTCTACCATGCACTTACAACGCGCATGCGAAACATATATCTACAACTATGGCAGAAAATTACAGCTTACACAGTGAGTTTGAATATTTTCACTGCATATACAATAGTATTCTCCCGTTGATCGCTATAAAAATATTCATTACCTTCCTGCTGTAGCTCTGTAGGAGGTCAAGGCGCTGCGTGGTACTAGTAACCCATACTTCTCAAAGCTACGCCGAAGAAACACCCGGGCCCTAAAATTAAAGATCTTTAGCCGCAGCAGCAAGCTTCATATGTCAGCGTGAAATGATTCAGTTGCACTTTGGTTGGTGCGTCTGGAAAGGCACTTAACGTCTCTGTTGAGTGAACTCACTGGGTGTTTCTTGGAGAGAGAGAGAGAGATACAGAGGAAAGGCAGGGAGGTTAACCAAGCTTGGCTCGGTTGGCTACCCTACACTTGGGATGGGGGAAAAGGAGAATAATAGAACGGAAAGAGATATAAAAAAGAGAAGTAAGAAAGAGAAGCATGAATAGTCAGCTCGAGACTACAAAGTACGGTCTCGCACAGTTCTTTCACAAGCACTTTTCAAGGACCACCAGACTTCAAACCGCTTGTGTTTGCTTGGAACTATTCCGAAAGCTTACGGCTTAAGGCATCTCACTTTTGGTGTCGGCGTCTTTCCACCCTCAAAGCGAGGCGAAGTGCTAAACGAGGCCACAGGAACGTTCGATATTTTCTCTCTAACCTCTGTGTGGGTTGCAGAAAACGCGCGAATGGTTCGAATGCATTCGAAATTAGTATTTTGCAAGAATTTCTAACCAAGCCAGCGCCAGCGCGGCACCGATACATAGTCACTATAAATTGCGCGTCATCCGGTGTTTTCTCAGCGTGGTCCACAGATATGTTTCTGCGAAGATATTTCTTAACTCTATAGATGCACACACCGAAGAAGTTTCCATTTCCAATTACCCTCCATATGCCATACCCAGGAAAAGTAAACGGGCAGGTCATCACCTCCTTTTAAAACTCCTGCGTTGCTATTCGAGTTGTTCTAGAAGCACGAAATTTGTGATGTGAGCGCCATATGTTGTCATCGTTTTCTCTTCAGTCTCTCCTAGTCCCCTTCCAGTCATTTTTCATGTCTGCTTCACCACGTCATTCATACGACTTCGAATCTACGGGCTAAGCAGCTTTGAAACGTCTACGTCTCGAATTTGTTTCGCAAACACCGTTTTCCGTTGCAGCTTCGAAGGACTTCGGCGACAGAAAGCATCCTTTTCGCACCTAGTTGCGCCCTGAATGTATGCACGGGCATTACGACCGTCACTGAATCCTTCGTTTATTTTTTTTCTGTGCTTCCGCCACGTTTGAAAAGTCGCGAAAACACTCACTCTTCGCTCTAATAAAAACAAAAAAGAAAGAACGAAAAAAGTTTGCAATACAAGTTTTGCCACTTTTACGTCACTTAGAAACATGCACGATTCGCTTCACGAGATGCTTTTAGCCACTCTCGCCTCGCATCTTGCCTTGAAGGCATTCAAACATCGCCACAATCTTTTGCTTATTTTATGTTTTTATTACATTCAGCGCTGCTCCGTGAACCGCCAAAACGAGAAAATTCCGAAGCGACTGCACCGTAACTTCTCATGTGTTCCCCAGAATTCCTCCTGTACATACGCGAATCCACTTCTGTCGTCGACGGAATGCACTCGCGAAGTACCTCGGCTACAACAGAAAAAAAAAGCAAGCAAATGTTATGATACAAGCCGCTGTACGTGACCGTAATGTGCTTCTAAAGAATGTTGTTCTCGCTGTAGAGTGCGTGCGCATTCTGAGCTTTCGTTACTTTTAGATACACTATGTGTTCACAATTATGGTTAACATGCAGCGTCTATCTTGGGAGTGCGTGTTTCTTGATATTTATTGCTTTCTTATCCGAGAACTGTTCGTTGAGCAATATGTACCTGATGAGTTTCATTAAAACGTCCCATTAATTTCCATGTGGACAAAACTTTCTCCTCATTAGTTTTTTTCTTGCTTATTTTGTTGTCGAAGCGCACCAGCACTATGGTGTAGTACATGGCATTCTGAATAAGACAAGGTTTTCCTTTGGAATGGCTGTTCTCCGCAACATGTTATTCCAAGCCCTGTAAATTGTTACATAGTATTAGCTTAAGCATGAACACTCGTATTTTACATGCACATACACCAGCCCTATATAGGTTGCCGATGTAGAGTGTTCTGAAGAAGAGAACGGAAAGCCTGAAAATTGGGTGCACTTTGTGCATGTGCAAGCTGCATCAAACAAAAGGTGTTTGCTTCGTAAACCAGGCTTCATCTCTCCACTACGTTATTTCACTATTGCACCAAATTCGTAAAAGAACTTGCCGACACATGATTTCGGGTGACTGAAGCTAAGCGCATGCACACTAACTGCAAGAAAAATTAAGAAAGCGAAATTGAACGAGTGAATAACACAGTGTGGGGCCACGTAGTCTACGAGATTTTTATAGTTTGCTTGTGCTTTTCAGGCAGACATTTTCACCTGATACTAACTTTCTATTCTGACGTTACCCCTCGCCATGTACTCGAGCGCTTTATGTGAGGCTGATGTACTTATAAAATGCATTTCGCAAGGCTGATCAACACGTGGTAAGCGTATTTTCTTTTGTGTCCATGGGAAATGATTCGGAACACTTTCGCCTAAATAATAAAGATTGTTTTTTATGTGTATCACCGTACCTCAGAATGATTGCTAAACTTTTCAGACGACTTAATCTTCAAAATTAACAAATGCCAACGACACATCATACGGACAAAAAGATGCAGAAAGGAGAAAGCAATGTGTAAAAACTAAGCGCCAAGAATCAAAGGACAAATGAAAAAAACAGTGAAGACAAGTTTAATTATTCCAAAGAACGACTTTGGTGCCGGAAAGCAACTGCAGTTTAAATGACACAGTGTGCGCGTCAATTTTGTTTTAATTTGTACATATGACAGAGTTTCATTGCCCTTGCGACAGCCTCTTCTCAGCAAACGTTTTCCTCGCGAATACACATTGTGTCGCGAACCCCGCAATAAACTGTTTTGAAAGAGAAGCACTCTGTCAAGAAACTGGGAAGCGTATGGGGCTTATAAACATGTCTTGGGAGTTTATTCAATACACCTACTGAATAGTACTGCAAACGAGCTCGAGACAGTCATTCCAGTGATTTCTTGAGTTGCGGAACAAACTTCAACGTATTTTTTTTTGCTCGTTTCTGTTGCGTTCGTACCCTAAAAGATCCAAAAATATTTTTGACTGTGGCAATTTTTTACTGCGAAAATACTATAGAATCGGTCGCAAGCCGTCTATTATCAAAGCTATTTGCTTGTACATTAGCTCGCTCTATTTTATTTCGTCGGCTTGAATTTGAGTTACGTTAGTCTGTCACACAGAGTACGCAACGTGGGCTGTTCGTGATAAAAGCAGTTATTCCTGTAGAGAAAGTGATGCAACATTCTGAAGCGCGATCTCCCTGTCAAGGTGAATCAGTAGTTACGCTGCTCTGCTGCTGACTTTTAGATCGCTAATACGATGCTAGCCCCAGTGGGTTTGTTTTGATGGAGGCGAAATGGTAAAGGCCTGTGAACTATGCGGGGTTAGTGCACGTAAAAAAAACGCCACATGTTCTAAATTCCCGTGCCCTCCATTACTGCGTCCCTCCTAATTATATCGTAGTTTTCGGGCATAAAAACCCCCGGATAATATTATTATAAGGAATGTGACTATCTCAAGTACCATCAAGCTATGTAGTGCTTTGGTGACAATGGCGCGTATGTTGTGATTAGCCCTTGTGGCACGATGTGGCTTGAAGGTCGAACTTTTTTGAAGTATCGTTTGGTGTGGTCAACAATGAACTGGGTGGCTAAGTGATCTTGTCGACATGGTATTTCGTTCTTTGCTCTAGCCCGTCAAAGTCGAGGACACTCTTCAAGGGATCGCATAACACTTTTACAGCATGCTATAGGTAACCCTTTTTTCCAAGCATGAAGTTCTTTACACTGACCGTAGTCAGCAACTTTCAAGCCGCATTGAGCGAAAAGCGAAGCCCGCTATGCAGGAACTTAGGCAAGATCCTCATGGCCCT
>NW_027465067.1:0-7500 GCF_043290135.1 Rhipicephalus microplus
ATTCCGGCACGATATCGGCGTCTTTCTACGTGCTCGCCGGCGACCGTCGCACGAGTACGGCAAAGTGCGTCTGCCGGGGCGGGGTTTGCGACGCGTACGCAATAGTGAGAACCGTCGCTCGGATGTTCGTCGTCTTTCGCCGAGCCAGTGCTGGCAATCCGGCGAAGCCGAACGGAGCCGATTCGGGCACGATATCGGCGTCTTTCCACGTGCTCGCCGGCGACCGTCGCACGAGTACGGTAAACCGCGTCAGCCGGGGCGGAGTTCGGGACGCCGATGCGAAAGTGGGAAGCGCCGCTCGGATCTTCGCCGTTTTTGGAGGAGTCAGTGGCGGCACTCCGGTGAAGCCAAGGTGCGCCAATTCGCGCACGATATCGGCGTCTTTCGACGTGCCCGCCGGCCACCGTCGCACGAGTACGGCAAACCTCGTCTGCCGGGGCGGGGTTTGCGACGCCGACGCAAAAGTGGGAACCGCCGCTCGGATGTTCGCCGTTTTTGGCAGAGTGAGTGCTGGCACTCCGGCGAAGCGAAAGAGCGCGAATGCGCCCACGAAAGTGGCGTGTTTGGACGTGCTTGACGACGACCACCGCAGGAAAACGAAAAACCACGTCAGCCGGGGCGAGCGACCCATGGCGGTCTGGGTGCTTATCGCTGCTATTATAGGGGCACCCCGGCAGACGCAAAAAAAAAAAAAATTTTTTTCGACATTCTTTTTTGCTCGTCGACCTCGGGTGACCCAGGTCGCAGTGGGAGCCGCGCACGAAAGCGGCGTCGCGAGACGGCTTCGCGGTCGCTAGTCGCACGAGCTCGGCAACCGCGTCTGCCGGGGCGGAGTTCGGGACGCCGACGGCTAAGTGGGAACCGCCGCTCGGATGTTCGCCGTTTGTGGCCGAGTGAGTGCTGGCACTCCGGCGAAGCCAAACGGGGCCGATTCCGGCACGATATCGGCGTCTTTCTACGTGCTCGCCGGCGACCGTCGCACGAGTACGGCAAAGTGCGTCTGCCGGGGCGGGGTTTGCGACGCGTACGCAATAGTGAGAACCGTCGCTCGGATGTTCGTCGTCTTTCGCCGAGCCAGTGCTGGCACTCCGGCGAAGCCGAACGGAGCCGATTCGGGCACGATATCGGCGTCTTTCCACGTGCTCGCCGGCGACCGTCGCACGAGTACGGTAAACCGCGTCAGCCGGGGCGGAGTTCGGGACGCCGATGCGAAAGTGGGAAGCGCCGCTCGGATCTTCGCCGTTTTTGGAGGAGTCAGTGGCGGCACTCCGGTGAAGCCAAGGTGCGCCAATTCGCGCACGATATCGGCGTCTTTCGACGTGCCCGCCGGCCACCGTCGCACGAGTACGGCAAACCTCGTCTGCCGGGGCGGGGTTTGCGACGCCGACGCAAAAGTGGGAACCGCCGCTCGGATGTTCGCCGTTTTTGGCAGAGTGAGTGCTGGCACTCCGGCGAAGCGAAAGAGCGTGAATGCGCCCACGAAAGTAGCGTATTTGGACGTGCTTGACGGCGACCGCCGCAGGAGTACGAAAAACCACGTCAGCCGGGGCGAGCGACCCACGGCGGTCTGGGTGCTTATCGCTGCTATTATAGGGGCACCCCGGCAGACGCAGAAAGAAAAAAAAAAATGGGGACATGGCGTGCGTCACCGTGCGGCTTCGCAGCGTTGCCGAAGTCGCCGAGCCCTTCGACTGAGCCGAACGGCGGACAGGGAACGTTGGTCGGCCGTTCTAACCTGTCGGTGCCACGCCGAGACGTCGTTAAGGAAAACCGCGTCGTGGGCCTCTACGACGCCGTCGAGTCGTTGTACGTTTGGTGTCCAGCGTGTCGGCGGCGAGTAGCGGACACGTCGTTCACGACTTCGGTCTTTCGCAGTCGACGCGAACTTGCGGAGAGTCGTGGTGCCTCACGTTTTCGGCAGAAACCGCGGCGGAATTTTCCCGTGCGTGCGCGCACGACCTCGGTGCTGTGCCGTCAGCGTAGTGTTGCACAAACTCGTGGCCTACCCAAGGTGCGGTACGTTTGCGGCCGTATCCTCGGTGGGAATTTCGTGAGTAGGGTCGCAAATTCTACGACCTCGGCGGGTTTGAGAGCGACGTAGACTTGTGGCACGCTCAACATGCCACACGTTTCGGGGCACACCCGCGGTGAAATTTTCTCGAGTACGCTCGTATTAGGGCCCAAGGAGGTCTGGGTACTTATCGCTGCTATTATGTGGGGGTTCTCGTGAGCGGCGTACGCGAAAGCGACCGGGTGTCTGATATGCGGCGGGCTTCGGCCTCGTCAAGCGTGTCCTCGGGTCTGCTCCAGGGGAATCCACGGCAGTCGTCTGCAGCCTCATCCGCTTGATGCGTTAGGGGCTGGTTGTCGGACGGTGCCGTTTTACCACGATATCGAGGTGTGTTCCGTGTCGTCCTCGGGCGATTCAGATGCGAAAGCGCCGAAGACGCGGGCGTGACCCGTCGTCTGGCGGCTTTGCAGTCTCGGCTCCGTTGCTAGTTCCGGCCGGTCCACCGACAGTGCAGCGGGCTTGGGCAACCCGCACGGCGCGACCGAGTCGATGCAACGAAAAAGAGCGAGCATGAACGTGCTTCTTGCCGCACGGCTCCCACTCGTCTTTCGGGAAGGTTGTGCCGTAGCGAGCTCGAACGCCGTCATCTCGGAGTGCAAAATAAGCGTGTTGGGGCGCCTGAAGGTGGCCTCCGCCGCACACAGACTGCGTCCGGCCCGCCGAGGGCGAGGACGGACGCGCAGTCGAACGATTACCTGGTTGATCCTGCCAGTAATCATATGCTTGTCTCAAAGATTAAGCCATGCATGTCTAAGTACATGCCGAAATAAGGCGAAACCGCGAATGGCTCATTAAATCAGTTATGGTTCCTTAGATCGTTTCTTCCTACTTGGATAACTGTGGCAATTCTAGAGCTAATACATGCAGTGAGCCTGGAGCCCTTTGGGTAACGGGTGCTTTTATTAGACCAAGATCGATCGGGTTTCGGCCCGTATTGTGTGGTGACTCTGGATAACTTTGTGCTGATCGCATGGCCACGAGCCGGCGACGTTTCTTTCAAGTGTCTGCCTTATCAACTTTCGATGGTAGGTTACTTGCTTACCATGGTTGTTACGGGTAACGGAGAATCAGGGTTCGATTCCGGAGAGGGAGCCTGAGAAACGGCTACCACATCCAAGGAAGGCAGCAGGCGCGCAAATTACCCACTCCCGGCACGGGGAGGTAGTGACGAAAAATAACAATACGGGACTCTTTTGAGGCCCCGTAATTGAAATGAGTACACTCTAAATCCTTTAACGAGGATCAATTGGAGGGCAAGTCTGGTGCCAGCAGCCGCGGTAATTCCAGCTCCAATAGCGTATACTAAAGCTGCTGCGGTTAAAAAGCTCGTAGTTGGATCTCAGTTCCAGACGAGTAGTGCATCTACCCGATGCGACGGCTCGGACTGAACATCATGCCGGTTCTTTCTTGGTGCACTTCATTGTGTGCCTCGAGATGGCCGGTGCTTTTACTTTGAAAAAATTAGAGTGCTCAACGCAGGCGAGTCGCCTGAATAAACTTGCATGGAATAATAGAACAAGACCTCGTTTCTGTTCTGTTGGTTTTTGGAATACGAGGTAATGATTAAGAGGGACGGACGGGGGCATTCGTATTGCGGCGCTAGAGGTGAAATTCTTGGACCGTCGCAAGACGAACTACTGCGAAAGCATTTGCCAAGAATGTTTTCATTGATCAAGAACGAAAGTCAGAGGTTCGAAGGCGATCAGATACCGCCCTAGTTCTGACCATAAACGATGCCAACCAGCGATCCGCCTGAGTTACTCAAATGACTCGGCGGGCAGCTTCCGGGAAACCAAAGTATTTGGGTTCCGGGGGAAGTATGGTTGCAAAGCTGAAACTTAAAGGAATTGACGGAAGGGCACCACCAGGAGTGGAGCCTGCGGCTTAATTTGACTCAACACGGGAAAACTTACCCGGCCCGGACACTGGGAGGATTGACAGATTGAGAGCTCTTTCTTGATTCGGTGGATGGTGGTGCATGGCCGTTCTTAGTTGGTGGAGCGATTTGTCTGGTTAATTCCGATAACGAACGAGACTCTAGCCTATTAAATAGGTGCGGGGTTCCCAGCACCTTACAACCTTCTTAGAGGGACAAGCGGCTCCTAGCCGCACGAAACAGAGCAATAACAGGTCTGTGATGCCCTTAGATGTCCGGGGCCGCACGCGCGCTACACTGAAGGAAGCAGCGTGTCTTTATCCCTGTCTGAAAAGACTGGGTAACCCGTGGAACTTCTTTCGTGATTGGGATAGGGGCTTGCAATTGTTCCCCTTGAACGAGGAATTCCCAGTAAGCGCGAGTCATAAGCTCGCGTTGATTACGTCCCTGCCCTTTGTACACACCGCCCGTCGCTACTACCGATTGAATGATTTAGTGAGGTCTTCGGACCGATGTCCGGCGCGGCCTTTCGGTTGCGCCGGTCTGTTGGAAAGATGACCAAACTTGATCATTTAGAGGAAGTAAAAGTCGTAACAAGGTTTCCGTAGGTGAACCTGCGGAAGGATCATTAACGGATTGTGAAGGGTGAGCGCCTCAGCTGCGTCTGCGCCCGACACTTTCTGCCGCTGACCCCGTTTGGACGCGGGGTCGGCTTTTCCCCACGGGGCTGCCTGAATGTGGAGCGGCACCCCGTGACAAATTGTTGCGCCCAGCGGACGCCAACACCGCGACCTTGGACGGTCGGCCAGGTGGCGGACGCGGGTACAAACGGCGCAACGCACTCATAGGTCGGCTTTCGACCCGCCACTGCACCGTGGCTCGAAGCGCTCGAAATGCGCGACCCGACCGCTGCGGGACCGCCTAGTACTGTAAACAGGAGCGGCGGAGCGCGAACGGCGAGTCGTGGTTACGTCGGTAGAAGGCGAGGCTGCGCGTTCCCGAAACGCCAGCCGAGTGCCCTCCCGACCGTTCGAGCGTGCAAGAACGAGACCCGACAATCGCGCGGCGACTGCCAAGTACGAGAGGAACGGCACAAGCGTCGGCGGTCGGTCAAGGAACTGGCGATGTGACGGGTCCGCTGTGCACCAGTGCATACCGTCCCGCCGTCCGCGGCAAGCGCCTCCGCGTCCTCGGGTGACGGAGGCTGCCGGTCGGTTCTTGCAGGCGAGGGATCTCGCTGGCACCGGTTCGCGTTGACGCGCGGCCGGTCATGGCACGGCGATGCGACGGCCGAGGTGCGCAGTACTCGATGGAGGAACCGCACGCTCCGATGACCGTCCCGCCCTCCGCGGCGTATGCGTACCGACCGTAATGGTTGCAGCAGCGCCGGCCGGCTTTTGAATTCGCCACACGAAACACGGTGCGAGATCGCGGTTAGGGGAGCGTCGACGTTGCCAGGCGTTTTGCTTGCTGCCGAGGGAAAGGCGGCACGGCCACGTCGCGCTCGTCGCGATTAGCGGGTCTGCGCGCTTTGGGAAGGTGCCGCAACGACTTGCCGAAAGAGGAAGCACGGAAGAACGAGGGACTTGGACGTCCCGACAATTGAACGCACTTGCGGCCAGGCCCTTGCTGGCTTCGTTCTTCCGCCTCGAGTAGGCTCGTACGCGGCTCCGGCGCCGAAAGTGGTCCTTGGCACCGACTTCGGTGGACGTGGGAAGTGCCGCGCAAGTACGGCGCGCCTGGCTCCACCTGTTGGCTAAAGTAGGCAGCCGGATCGGCATTTTGGTGTGCGGTGGCAAACCGTGGATGCGAAAAAAGCTTGTGCGATTTCGTGGAACAAAAAGCGGGGGTCCCCCTTTTTATGCGGAGGAGACCGACCCGCCCGCCGTGGTGAACCGCGACGCCACGGTAAAAACGGGAGAGGCTTGTCGATGGGACCGTGCATCCCGCGCTCCACGGAGGCCGGGAGGCGGCCGCCCGAGGAAATGTGTAGCCGTCGAGGCCCGCATCTGCGTGCACTCTTATCCAAATGGGTGTACCGCAGGCATTTTCTGGTTAGGCGGGCCAATGAGAGCGAGCACACAACGATACCTACGGGTCCGGCTTGGAGAACCGGCTTCGACGCCTCCCGAGTATTTATAGAGGGGTGGACCACGAAAGCACTCGCAAGTAGCGGAAGCGAAACGCCGTCCGAAACACACCGTTTGCTCGATTTGCGGCAGCCGAAAAAGGCGCGGCAGAGTTTTGGAGTCCAAGCGTGCGCTGAAAAGCGCCCTTCTTGGCCACTGTTTGGCCGAGTGCCAGAAACGTTTGGTTTTGACTGTACGGAATTGAACAAACACTTTTTCACGACTCTAAGCGGTGGATCACTCGGTTCTCGGGTCGATGAAGAACGCAGCCAGCTGCGAGACTTGGTGTGAATTGCAGGACACACTGAGCACTGATTCTTTGAACGCACATTGCGGCCTTGGGTCTTCCCTTGGCTTCGTCTGTCTGAGGGTCGGATCACATATCAAGAGAGCCTTCGGCGCACAAGGGAACGTGAGCCGTCGACTCGTTTTGACCGCGTCGGCAACACGGACAGCACGCTGAACACCTCACAGCGAGCGCCAACAGCGGCCACTCAAGGGCGAGACGGTGGCGACCGTCGTGCCAGAGCCCAACCGAAACGGGGGCGACCGACTGCATTGAGGATGTGGCACCTCGTTGAGACCGCCGCAGGACTTCGAGTCGGAAGGAAGCCTGCAGGGAAAGTGCGGTCGAGGTTGCGTACTCCTCTCTGCGACCGGGCGCGCAAGAGCTGCGAGAGCCACGGACGCGCAACTTTAACGCACGGTAAACACGAGGAGCGAAAGCCGGCCAGCAAAGCTTCTCCAGCCGTGCGCAAAGTGCGCGAGATCGCAGCCTTGCGTTGCGCTTGTTGCCCTCGAAGTAAGCAGGGTGTCCCGTAGACCGGGCGCTCGAACACGCTGCGGGGCCGTGCCTCCTCCAGGCTTTGCCGCGCGAACAGGGAACGTTCGCGCGCAAAGCGCAGGGAGGTGAGGAGGCTGCGCCCGACGTTTGCGGTTCGCTGCGTACGCGGTTGATGCGGAGAGCACGGCGCGACGACTTGCCGCGAAGCGGAAAAAGTCTCCCGCACGAGTTGGCGAAACGTTGGCGAAGCTTAAGGCGTTCTCGTCGTAGTCCGCCGTCGGTCTAAGTGCTTCGCAGTTCCCGTCCCGTTCAAAAAACTGGGCCACTCCAGTTGGGGCGGGGGCGACGCTACACGAGACGATGCCTCTCGCCAGGCTGCGTGGCTGCCCTTGCGGCGGCGGCGACTGGCCTCGGCGGTGTTTGGGCTTTCGACACGGTCGTTTATCACGCAACTGCTCGGACGACGCACGCGCGCAGCGGAATGCCGCTTGCCAGCCTTGTGAAGATGTGACCCTGTACAGGGTTGCGGGCGCACTTGGTAGGGCGTCGTACTCGGTTCGCGATGGGTTTACGAACGTGTCCCGTCACTTCCACGTCACACCGGTTGTGCGCCGCACGCGTGCAGCGGGGAAGCCGATTG
>NW_027465067.1:12500-15000 GCF_043290135.1 Rhipicephalus microplus
GAGGAATTTGTACACTGTTAATGTGGGATGGTCTCGCGCAGCCATCTATGACAATAACCACCCCCTCATCTGCTATTATTGTGCCAGTTTTGGACATCTTGCAAAAAACTGCAACAGGAGGCAAAGACGCTGCATAGAGTGTGCGGGCAACCATTGTATTGAAGAGTGCAGAGCCAACTTTTCCCGGTGCGCTGCATGCTTAAGTTCGGGATTCGACGGTGCAGACGATCACACAATCAGAGACCTAAACTGCCCGGTAGCTCAAGAATGGCGTGAACGGGCAGAACGCAATTGGGAAGAGTAAAGTACAAAGTTTAGTCTAAAACAACAATATAAACGGACAAACATGCAAACCCTCCAAAAAAACACCTGTAGCGTCAAAAATCCAAAGAGCTCATCGGCAAGTATTAAAACAAACACAAGAATACACTCTCTCCGAATAATTCAAGTTAACCTAGCCCACTGCAGCAAAGCAAATGAAGCACTTAACGTTCATCGAAACTGCAACCAATTCGATCTATCTATTCTCCAAGAACCTTATCATTATAAAAACAAAATAACTGGTTTCCCCCTTAAACACACTATTATAAGCCACAAAACGAACCCAAAAGTAGCAGTTATAATACATAATCCTAATATTCAAACGTTCCCTATATTAATCCTACCAAATGTTATAGTACTAAAAATATATTGGAATAAACAGGAAGTCCTAATTATAAATGTTTACGCACCACCTAAAGGAAATATTGAGGAGCTTTTAAATATAATTGAACCTATTATAGCAGAATCTAGGGACCAAATACTAATCGCAGGAGACTTCAATGCCTTTAACAAAATTTGGGGTGGGACTCAAAATAATGAGCGAGGGGAATTATTATTTGAATTCATAATAGCACATAATCTTCAACTTTTAAACTTACCAAATTCACCGCCTACATTCGAAAGTAAAAACGGAAGAAGCTGGATAGATTTAACTTTCGCTTCTGCAGACCTCTATCCCAAAGTATATGAATGGCACGTTAATGAAGAAGAAAATTCTAGCGACCATAGATATATCGAATATAACTTATTTAATGAAGCAGTAAAACAGGAAAAACGACTAACGCAAAATGGAGAGCACAAGCTACTTAAAGAATTAGAAAAAGACCCTTGGATGAAAGAAACAGCAGAATATGAGATTAACACTATTAGAAGATTAGAGTTTGTCACAAAGCACTTTTATGAAAAAATTAACAGATTAAAAAAGAAATATTCGAAAAATATAAATAATTGTTCAAACACATATAATAAGTGGTGGACCGCAGAATTAGAAATAGAGAGGAAACGAGTTAGGGCATTACGAAGACGTTTTCAAAAGGCAAGAGGAGAACAAAGAACTATATATCGAGAAAACTACCTTCAAAATCTTAAGAGTTATCAAGAACAAGTCAGTAAAGCAAGAGATGAATCCTGGAAAAATCTTTGCAGTACAGTAACAAAAAACAATCCATTCACACTCCCATACAAAATAGCAGCAGAAAAATTAAAAACACCCATTTTAATTAGGTCCATGCAATTATCCGGAAATAAACAAACGAAATCAATAGAAGAATCACTTACCTACATATTAGAAACTTTATTCCCCACGTTAACAGAAAGAACAAATGTAGAGGAAGAGATAAGATTAGAAACTACTGATAATGATAAACCTTTTACGGAGGAAGAAATGAATAGTGTGGTGAATAACCTCCGCAAAAAAGTCGCAGTAGGCCCTGATAACTTATCTACGCAATTAATCCAGTGTCTTTATCTGAAACATAAAAAATTTTTTCTTAACATTTTCAATGCTGCATTAAAACTAGGACACTTCCCGTCAGTTTGGAAGAATTCTAAAATAATACTAATACCGAAAAAGGAACTGGACATACATAATCCGAAACCACAACATTACAGACCGCTGGCAATTAATTCCATACTAGGAAAAGTGTTAGAAAAGCTTCTTAATGATAGATTATACTATTTTTTATATGTAAACAATTTTTTCCCAAAAAACCAGTTTGGATTTACACACAGCACATCGGCGACAGACGCTCTAGAAGAAATATCAAACACTATTACCAGCAACACAACATGCAAAACAATTTTAATCTCATTAGATATTAGGAATGCTTTTAATCATATACAACCAAAATATATTAAAGAATACCTCGAAAGGGTTAAGTGTCCTAGCGATATTGGCACCCTAGCATTGAACACATTAATGAATAGAGTTATTTCCTACACCACACCACACTTAAACATTGAAAAGAATCTCAAACAAGGCTCTCCACAGGGTTCGCCACTAAGCCCACTTTTTTGGAACATAACAATTTCAGACTTACTCCAAACAGATTTCCCCGAAAATACAAAAATTCAAGCGTTTGCAGATGACATAACAATTATAATACAAGGACCCACACGCAAAGTAATTGAAGACACAGCAAATCAAGCTTTAGAAATGATACAACAATGGGCAGAAAAG
>NW_027465067.1:20000-32500 GCF_043290135.1 Rhipicephalus microplus
AGTACGGAAGGAACGGCGCGGAGAGGGCTCGAGACAAAGCTCGACCCTAAACCGCGCCAAGTACGGAGGGAACAGCGCGGCTAAGGGCTCGAAACAAACCCTGAACCGCGCCAAGTACGAAAGGAACGGCGCGCAGTAGGGGTTTAAAACAAAGCTGGTCCCAAAACCGCGCCAAGTACGAAAGGAACAGCGCGGTCGAGACTCGGAAGAAAAAGCTTTCAAAGTGTCGTAGCACGATGCACACTGCTGTTCGTGTGGAACAAACGTGACTACCGTGCTGTACGGTGGAGTTCTGTGCGCAAAAGCGGCGGGTGTGTTTCTAAGCACCACAGCGTTGTGTCAAAAAAGAGGTGCCTGAGAGAAACGCATGCGACTGCCGTGCTTTGCGGCATAGCACCGTGCGCAAAAACGGTGCGCATGCAAGAGGTGTCAGAGCTAGCGAACTTTTGCCACGAGCAACAGGTCACTAAAAGCCTATAGATGACGGTGTTGGAGGAAAAGAAAAATATCGAGAAAGCACTGCGGTGTGCCGTGCGTAGGGACGGGCGCGCGTGCCACATGCCGCCGAAATATGGGTGTCGGAGAAAACAGAGTGCCGCGCGTAACGAGGGGCGCGCGTGTTACAGAGAGATATGCCCAAACGCATGAAAGTGTACGCAGGTGTCCTAAGGCAGTTTTTTTTTTTTTCCTCATTTTGATGTCGCCCCGGCTGACGTGGTTTTCGTTTTTCCGTGCCGCCCCGGCTGACGCGGTTTTCGTTTTTCCGTGCCGCCCCGGCTGACGCAGTTTTTGCGCCGCCCCGGCTGACGCGGTTTTCGCGCCGCCCCGGCTGACGCGGTTCCGACTTTGCACTTTTTGGCTCACCCCGGCTGGCGGCCCACTCACTCGATCGCCAGGTCTGTTTGCCCCGGTGGTTCCACCGCCAGGCTTAAGCGCGAACTTTTTTTGTTTGTTTTCTTTTGATTAAGCGCAAGCTTTTTTCTTTGTTTTCTTTTGATTAAGCGCGGGCTTTTTTCTTTGTTTTTTTTGCATTCGCCCCGGCAGACGCGGTTTTTGCGCCGCCCCGGCTGACGCGGTTTTTGCCGCCCCGGCTGACGCAGTTCGGACTTAGCACTTTTCGGCTGTGCCTGGCTGGCGGCCCACTCACTCGATCGCCATGTCTGTTTGCCACAGTTTTCCCGGTGGTGCCGCACCCGGGCTCGCCCCGGCTGACGCGGTTTCGTGCCGCCCCGGCAGACGCGGTTTTCGCGCCGCCCCGGCTGACGCGGTTTCGTGCCGCCCCGGCAGACGCGGTTTTTTGCCGCCCCGGCAGACGCGTTTTTTTTTTCTTTCGCCCCGGCTGACGCAGTTTTCGCGCCGCCCCGGCAGACGCGGTTTTCGCGCCGCCCCGGCAGACGCGGTTTTTTGCGCCGCCCCGGCTGACGCAGTTCGGACTTGGCACTTTTTGGCTGAGCCTGGCTGGCGGCCCACTCACTCGATCGCCATGTCTGTTTGCCACAGTTTTCCCGGTGGTGCCGCACCCGGGCTCGCCCCGGCTGACGCAGTTTTCGCGCCGCCCCGGCTGACGCGGTTTCGTGCCGCCCCGGCAGACGCGGTTTTTTGCGCCGCCCCGGCTGACGCGGTTTTTTGCCGCCCCGGCTGACGCAGTTCGGACTTGGCACTTTTCGGCTGTGCCTGGCTGGCGGCCCACTCACTCGATCGCCATGTCTGTTTGCCACAGTTTTCCCGGTGGTGCCGCACCCGGGCTCGCCCCGGCAGACGCGTTTTTTTTTTTTCTTTCGCCCCGGCTGACGCAGTTTTCGCGCCGCCCCGGCTGACGCGGTTTCGTGCCGCCCCGGCAGACGCGGTTTTTTGCGCCGCCCCGGCTGACGCGGTTTTTGCCGCCCCGGCTGACGCAGTTCGGACTTAGCACTTTTTGGCTGAGCCTGGCTGGTGGCCCACTCACTCGATCGCCATGTCTGTTAGCCACAGTTTTCCCGGTGGTGCCGCACCCGGGCTCGCCCCGGCTGACGCAGTTTTCGCGCCGCCCCGGCTGACGCGGTTTCGTGCCGCCCCGGCAGACGCGGTTTTCGCGCCGCCCCGGCTGACGCGGTTTTTGCCGCCCCGGCTGACGCAGTTCGGACTTAGCACTTTTCGGCTGTGCCTGGCTGGCGGCCCACTCACTCGATCGCCATGTCTGTTTGCCACAGTTTTCCCGGTGGTGCCGCACCCGGGCTCGCCCCGGCTGACGCAGTTTTCGCGCCGCCCCGGCTGACGCGGTTTCGTGCCGCCCCGGCAGACGCGGTTTTCGCGCCGCCCCGGCTGACGCGGTTTCGTGCCGCCCCGGCAGACGCGGTTTTTTGCCGCCCCAGCTGACGCAGTTCGGACTTAGCACTTTTTGGCTGAGCCTTGCTGGCGGCCCACTCACTCGATCGCCATGTCTGTTTGCCACAGTTTTCCCGGTGGTGCCGCACCCGGGCTCGCCCCGGCAGACGCGTTTTTTTTTTTCTTTCGCCCCGGCTGACGCAGTTTTCGCGCCGCCCCGGCAGACGCGGTTTTCGCGCCGCCCCGGCAGACGCGGTTTTTTGCGCCGCCCCGGCTGACGCGGTTTTTTGCCGCCCCGGCTGACGCAGTTCGGACTTGGCACTTTTTGGCTGAGCCTGGCTGGCGGCCCACTCACTCGATCGCCATGTCTGTTTGCCACAGTTTTCCCGGTGGTGCCGCACCCGGGCTCGCCCCGGCTGACGCAGTTTTCGCGCCGCCCCGGCAGACGCGGTTTCGTGCCGCCCCGGCAGACGCGGTTTTTTGCGCCGCCCCGGCTGACGCGGTTTTTTGCCGCCCCGGCTGACACGGTTCGGACTTTGCACTTTTCGGCTGTGCCTGGCTGGCGGCCCACTCACTCGATCGCCATGTCTGTTTGCCACAGTTTTCCCGGTGGTGCCGCACCCGGGCTCGCCCCGGCAGACGCGTTTTTTTTTTTTTTTTCTTTCGCCCCGGCTGACGCAGTTTTCGCGCCGCCCCGGCTGACGCGGTTTCGTGCCGCCCCGGCAGACGCGGTTTTTTGCGCCGCCCCGGCTGACGTGGTTTTTGCCGCCCCGGCTGACGCAGTTCGGACTTTGCACTTTTTGGCTGAGCCTGGCTGGCGGCCCACTCACTCGATCGCCATGTCTGTTTGCCACAGTTTTCCCGGTGGTGCCGCACCCGGGCTCGCCCCGGCAGACGCGTTTTTTTTTTTTCCTTCGCCCCGGCAGACGTGGTTCCCCCCCCCCCTCCGTCTTTCTTTTTGTTTTTTTTTTTCGCCGCGGCTGAAGTGGATTTTTCGGTGCCTCGACGCCCCGGTAGTCGCGGTTTTTCCGTTTCCGCACGGCCCCGGCTGACGCTGCTCGGTCACAGTCGCCTTTTGTGGTGATTGCAGACTTCTTGAGCGCGGGTGTTTTTTTTTTTTGTTGTTGTTGTTGTTTTATTACGCATTCGCTCCAGCAGACGCTGTTTAGACTTTTTGTTTCCTCTTTTATCCTGCGACGAGGTGACGAGGTTTATTCGGTGCCCCGCCGCCCCGGCTGAAGTGATTTTTCCTGTCCCGTGCCGCCCCGGCTGACGCGGTTGGGACTTCGCGTTTGTTCGGCCGCCACGGGTTTTGGCGCACTCGCTCGGTTGCTTGTTGTTGCCACTTGTTGCGAACCCAGGTTTCTTGAGCGAGCGCGGGCGTTTTTTCTTCCTTTCTTTCTTTGTTCTATGTGTTAGCGAATCGGCCTTTAATATCACACGAGGACTCACAACCAACAATTTTCAGTTTGAAGTGTAAAAAATCTGCAGGTGTTGACGTAACTGACTTGCCCCGTACCCTTGAGTACATCCATGAAGTTCTCGTAGTACTACTAAATCGCATTATTCCAAGTGGAGAAATTCCCATAAACTTGCAAACCTCTACACGAAAATCGGTGCGCGTGATAAAGTTGAAAATTATCGTCCGATATCAAATGTGCCTTCTATAACACAAATTCTAGGAAAAAAAAAAAAAAAAACACTTGTTCGCCGTTTTCTGCGCCGTGACTGGCAGCACTCCGGCGAAGCGAAACGGGGTCGATTCGAGCACGATATCGGCGTCTTTCGACGTGCTCGCCGGCGACCGTCGCACGAGTACGTCGCACGAGCGCGTCTGCCGGGGCGCCGTTTGCGAAGCCGACGCAAAAGTGGGAACCGCCGCTCGGATGATCGCCGCTTTCGGCAGAGTGAGTGTTGGCACTCCGGGGAAGCGAAACAGCGTGAATGCGCCCACGAAATCGGCGTATTTTGAAGTGCCCGCCGGCGACCGTCGCACGAGTACGGTAAACCGCGTCAGCCGGGGCGTAGTTCGGGACGCCGACGAAAAAGTGGGAAGCGCAACTCGGATCTTCGCCGTTTTTGCAGGAGTGAGTGGCGGCCCTCCTGCGAGACCAAGAAGCATCGATTCGTGCACGAATTCGGCGCCTTTCGACGTGATCGCCGGCGACCGTCGCTCGAGTAGGGCAAACCGCGTCTGCCGGGGCGGGCTTCGGGACGCCGATGCGAAAGTGGGAAACGCTGCTCGGATGTTCGCCGTTTTTGGCCGAGTGAGTGCTGGCACACGGGCGAAGCCAAACGGGGCCGATTACGGCACGATATCGGCGTCTTTCGACGTGCCCGCCGGCGACCGTCGCACGAGTACGGTAAACCGCGTCAGCCCGGGCGGAGTTCGGGACGCCGATGCGAAAGTGGAGAACGCCGCTCGGATCTTCGCCGTTTTTGGAGGAGTGAGTGGCGGCACTCCGGAGAAGCCAGGGAGCGCCAATTAGCGCACGATATCGGCGTCTTTCGACGCGCTCGCCGGCGACCGTCGCACGAGTAGGGCAAACCGCGTCTGCCGGGGCGGGGTTTACGACGCCGACGCAAAAGTGGGAACCGCCGCTCGGATGTTGGCCGTTTTTGGCAGAGTGAGTGCTGGCACTCCGGCGACGCGAAAGAGCGCGAATGCGCCCACGAAAGTGGCGTATTTGGACGTGCGTGACGGCGACCGCTGCAGGAGTACGAAAAACCACGTCAGCCGGGGCGAGCGACACACGGCGGTCTGGGTGCTTATCGCTGCTATTATAGGGGCACCCCGGCAGACGCAGAAAAAAAAAAAAAAATTTTCGACCTTCTTTTTTGCTGGTCGAGCTCGGGTAACCCAGGTCGCAATGGGAGCCGCGCACGAAAGCGGCGTCGCGAGACGCGTTCGCGGTCGCTAGTCGCACGAGCTCGGCAACCGCGTCAGCCGGCGCGGAGTTCGGGATGCCGACGGCTAAGTGGGTACCGCTGCTCGGATGTTCGCCGTTTTTGGCCGAGTGAGTGCTGGCACTCCGGTGAAGCCAAGGAGCGCCAATTCGTGCACGATATCGGCGTCTTTCGACGTGCCCGCCGGCCACCGCCGCACGAGTACGGCAAACCGCGTCTGCCGGGGCGGGGTTCGCGACGCGTACGCAATAGTGGGAACCGTCGCTCGGATGTTCGTCGTCTTTGGCCGAGCGAGTGCTGGCACTCCGGCGAAGCGAAACGGGGCCGATTCGGGCACGATATCGGCGTATTTCGACGTGCTCGCCGGCGACCGTCGCACGAGTACGGCAAAGCGCGTCTGCCGGGGCGAGGTTTGCGACGCCGACGAAAAAGTGGGAAGCGCCGCTCGGATCTTCGCCGTTTTTGCAGGAGTGAGTGGCGGCCCTCCTGCGAGACCAAGAAGCATCGACTCGCGCACGATATCGGCGTCTTTCGACGTGCCCGCCGGCCACCGTCGCACGAGTACGGCAAACCTCGTCTGCCGGGGCGGGGTTTGCGACGCCGACGCAAAAGTGGGAACCGCCGCTCGGATGTTCGCCGTTTTTGGCAGAGTGAGTGCTGGCACTCCGGCGAAGCGAAAGAGCGCGAATGCGCCCACGAAAGTGGCGTGTTTGGACGTGCTTGACGACGACCACCGCAGGAAAACGAAAAACCACGTCAGCCGGGGCGAGCGACCCATGGCGGTCTGGGTGCTTATCGCTGCTATTATAGGGGCACCCCGGCAGACGCAAAAAAAAAAAAAATTTTTTTCGACATTCTTTTTTGCTCGTCGACCTCGGGTGACCCAGGTCGCAGTGGGAGCCGCGCACGAAAGCGGCGTCGCGAGACGGCTTCGCGGTCGCTAGTCGCACGAGCTCGGCAACCGCGTCTGCCGGGGCGGAGTTCGGGACGCCGACGGCTAAGTGGGAACCGCCGCTCGGATGTTCGCCGTTTGTGGCCGAGTGAGTGCTGGCACTCCGGCGAAGCCAAACGGGGCCGATTCCGGCACGATATCGGCGTCTTTCTACGTGCTCGCCGGCGACCGTCGCACGAGTACGGCAAAGTGCGTCTGCCGGGGCGGGGTTTGCGACGCGTACGCAATAGTGAGAACCGTCGCTCGGATGTTCGTCGTCTTTCGCCGAGCCAGTGCTGGCACTCCGGCGAAGCCGAACGGAGCCGATTCGGGCACGATATCGGCGTCTTTCCACGTGCTCGCCGGCGACCGTCGCACGAGTACGGTAAACCGCGTCAGCCGGGGCGGAGTTCGGGACGCCGATGCGAAAGTGGGAAGCGCCGCTCGGATCTTCGCCGTTTTTGGAGGAGTCAGTGGCGGCACTCCGGTGAAGCCAAGGTGCGCCAATTCGCGCACGATATCGGCGTCTTTCGACGTGCCCGCCGGCCACCGTCGCACGAGTACGGCAAACCTCGTCTGCCGGGGCGGGGTTTGCGACGCCGACGCAAAAGTGGGAACCGCCGCTCGGATGTTCGCCGTTTTTGGCAGAGTGAGTGCTGGCACTCCGGCGAAGCGAAAGAGCGTGAATGCGCCCACGAAAGTAGCGTATTTGGACGTGCTTGACGGCGACCGCCGCAGGAGTACGAAAAACCACGTCAGCCGGGGCGAGCGACCCACGGCGGTCTGGGTGCTTATCGCTGCTATTATAGGGGCACCCCGGCAGACGCAGAAAGAAAAAAAAAAATGGGGACATGGCGTGCGTCACCGTGCGGCTTCGCAGCGTTGCCGAAGTCGCCGAGCCCTTCGACTGAGCCGAACGGCGGACAGGGAACGTTGGTCGGCCGTTCTAACCTGTCGGTGCCACGCCGAGACGTCGTTAAGGAAAACCGCGTCGTGGGCCTCTACGACGCCGTCGAGTCGTTGTACGTTTGGTGTCCAGCGTGTCGGCGGCGAGTAGCGGACACGTCGTTCACGACTTCGGTCTTTCGCAGTCGACGCGAACTTGCGGAGAGTCGTGGTGCCTCACGTTTTCGGCAGAAACCGCGGCGGAATTTTCCCGTGCGTGCGCGCACGACCTCGGTGCTGTGCCGTCAGCGTAGTGTTGCACAAACTCGTGGCCTACCCAAGGTGCGGTACGTTTGCGGCCGTATCCTCGGTGGGAATTTCGTGAGTAGGGTCGCAAATTCTACGACCTCGGCGGGTTTGAGAGCGACGTAGACTTGTGGCACGCTCAACATGCCACACGTTTCGGGGCACACCCGCGGTGAAATTTTCTCGAGTACGCTCGTATTAGGGCCCAAGGAGGTCTGGGTACTTATCGCTGCTATTATGTGGGGGTTCTCGTGAGCGGCGTACGCGAAAGCGACCGGGTGTCTGATATGCGGCGGGCTTCGGCCTCGTCAAGCGTGTCCTCGGGTCTGCTCCAGGGGAATCCACGGCAGTCGTCTGCAGCCTCATCCGCTTGATGCGTTAGGGGCTGGTTGTCGGACGGTGCCGTTTTACCACGATATCGAGGTGTGTTCCGTGTCGTCCTCGGGCGATTCAGATGCGAAAGCGCCGAAGACGCGGGCGTGACCCGTCGTCTGGCGGCTTTGCAGTCTCGGCTCCGTTGCTAGTTCCGGCCGGTCCACCGACAGTGCAGCGGGCTTGGGCAACCCGCACGGCGCGACCGAGTCGATGCAACGAAAAAGAGCGAGCATGAACGTGCTTCTTGCCGCACGGCTCCCACTCGTCTTTCGGGAAGGTTGTGCCGTAGCGAGCTCGAACGCCGTCATCTCGGAGTGCAAAATAAGCGTGTTGGGGCGCCTGAAGGTGGCCTCCGCCGCACACAGACTGCGTCCGGCCCGCCGAGGGCGAGGACGGACGCGCAGTCGAACGATTACCTGGTTGATCCTGCCAGTAATCATATGCTTGTCTCAAAGATTAAGCCATGCATGTCTAAGTACATGCCGAAATAAGGCGAAACCGCGAATGGCTCATTAAATCAGTTATGGTTCCTTAGATCGTTTCTTCCTACTTGGATAACTGTGGCAATTCTAGAGCTAATACATGCAGTGAGCCTGGAGCCCTTTGGGTAACGGGTGCTTTTATTAGACCAAGATCGATCGGGTTTCGGCCCGTATTGTGTGGTGACTCTGGATAACTTTGTGCTGATCGCATGGCCACGAGCCGGCGACGTTTCTTTCAAGTGTCTGCCTTATCAACTTTCGATGGTAGGTTACTTGCTTACCATGGTTGTTACGGGTAACGGAGAATCAGGGTTCGATTCCGGAGAGGGAGCCTGAGAAACGGCTACCACATCCAAGGAAGGCAGCAGGCGCGCAAATTACCCACTCCCGGCACGGGGAGGTAGTGACGAAAAATAACAATACGGGACTCTTTTGAGGCCCCGTAATTGAAATGAGTACACTCTAAATCCTTTAACGAGGATCAATTGGAGGGCAAGTCTGGTGCCAGCAGCCGCGGTAATTCCAGCTCCAATAGCGTATACTAAAGCTGCTGCGGTTAAAAAGCTCGTAGTTGGATCTCAGTTCCAGACGAGTAGTGCATCTACCCGATGCGACGGCTCGGACTGAACATCATGCCGGTTCTTTCTTGGTGCACTTCATTGTGTGCCTCGAGATGGCCGGTGCTTTTACTTTGAAAAAATTAGAGTGCTCAACGCAGGCGAGTCGCCTGAATAAACTTGCATGGAATAATAGAACAAGACCTCGTTTCTGTTCTGTTGGTTTTTGGAATACGAGGTAATGATTAAGAGGGACGGACGGGGGCATTCGTATTGCGGCGCTAGAGGTGAAATTCTTGGACCGTCGCAAGACGAACTACTGCGAAAGCATTTGCCAAGAATGTTTTCATTGATCAAGAACGAAAGTCAGAGGTTCGAAGGCGATCAGATACCGCCCTAGTTCTGACCATAAACGATGCCAACCAGCGATCCGCCTGAGTTACTCAAATGACTCGGCGGGCAGCTTCCGGGAAACCAAAGTATTTGGGTTCCGGGGGAAGTATGGTTGCAAAGCTGAAACTTAAAGGAATTGACGGAAGGGCACCACCAGGAGTGGAGCCTGCGGCTTAATTTGACTCAACACGGGAAAACTTACCCGGCCCGGACACTGGGAGGATTGACAGATTGAGAGCTCTTTCTTGATTCGGTGGATGGTGGTGCATGGCCGTTCTTAGTTGGTGGAGCGATTTGTCTGGTTAATTCCGATAACGAACGAGACTCTAGCCTATTAAATAGGTGCGGGGTTCCCAGCACCTTACAACCTTCTTAGAGGGACAAGCGGCTCCTAGCCGCACGAAACAGAGCAATAACAGGTCTGTGATGCCCTTAGATGTCCGGGGCCGCACGCGCGCTACACTGAAGGAAGCAGCGTGTCTTTATCCCTGTCTGAAAAGACTGGGTAACCCGTGGAACTTCTTTCGTGATTGGGATAGGGGCTTGCAATTGTTCCCCTTGAACGAGGAATTCCCAGTAAGCGCGAGTCATAAGCTCGCGTTGATTACGTCCCTGCCCTTTGTACACACCGCCCGTCGCTACTACCGATTGAATGATTTAGTGAGGTCTTCGGACCGATGTCCGGCGCGGCCTTTCGGTTGCGCCGGTCTGTTGGAAAGATGACCAAACTTGATCATTTAGAGGAAGTAAAAGTCGTAACAAGGTTTCCGTAGGTGAACCTGCGGAAGGATCATTAACGGATTGTGAAGGGTGAGCGCCTCAGCTGCGTCTGCGCCCGACACTTTCTGCCGCTGACCCCGTTTGGACGCGGGGTCGGCTTTTCCCCACGGGGCTGCCTGAATGTGGAGCGGCACCCCGTGACAAATTGTTGCGCCCAGCGGACGCCAACACCGCGACCTTGGACGGTCGGCCAGGTGGCGGACGCGGGTACAAACGGCGCAACGCACTCATAGGTCGGCTTTCGACCCGCCACTGCACCGTGGCTCGAAGCGCTCGAAATGCGCGACCCGACCGCTGCGGGACCGCCTAGTACTGTAAACAGGAGCGGCGGAGCGCGAACGGCGAGTCGTGGTTACGTCGGTAGAAGGCGAGGCTGCGCGTTCCCGAAACGCCAGCCGAGTGCCCTCCCGACCGTTCGAGCGTGCAAGAACGAGACCCGACAATCGCGCGGCGACTGCCAAGTACGAGAGGAACGGCACAAGCGTCGGCGGTCGGTCAAGGAACTGGCGATGTGACGGGTCCGCTGTGCACCAGTGCATACCGTCCCGCCGTCCGCGGCAAGCGCCTCCGCGTCCTCGGGTGACGGAGGCTGCCGGTCGGTTCTTGCAGGCGAGGGATCTCGCTGGCACCGGTTCGCGTTGACGCGCGGCCGGTCATGGCACGGCGATGCGACGGCCGAGGTGCGCAGTACTCGATGGAGGAACCGCACGCTCCGATGACCGTCCCGCCCTCCGCGGCGTATGCGTACCGACCGTAATGGTTGCAGCAGCGCCGGCCGGCTTTTGAATTCGCCACACGAAACACGGTGCGAGATCGCGGTTAGGGGAGCGTCGACGTTGCCAGGCGTTTTGCTTGCTGCCGAGGGAAAGGCGGCACGGCCACGTCGCGCTCGTCGCGATTAGCGGGTCTGCGCGCTTTGGGAAGGTGCCGCAACGACTTGCCGAAAGAGGAAGCACGGAAGAACGAGGGACTTGGACGTCCCGACAATTGAACGCACTTGCGGCCAGGCCCTTGCTGGCTTCGTTCTTCCGCCTCGAGTAGGCTCGTACGCGGCTCCGGCGCCGAAAGTGGTCCTTGGCACCGACTTCGGTGGACGTGGGAAGTGCCGCGCAAGTACGGCGCGCCTGGCTCCACCTGTTGGCTAAAGTAGGCAGCCGGATCGGCATTTTGGTGTGCGGTGGCAAACCGTGGATGCGAAAAAAGCTTGTGCGATTTCGTGGAACAAAAAGCGGGGGTCCCCCTTTTTATGCGGAGGAGACCGACCCGCCCGCCGTGGTGAACCGCGACGCCACGGTAAAAACGGGAGAGGCTTGTCGATGGGACCGTGCATCCCGCGCTCCACGGAGGCCGGGAGGCGGCCGCCCGAGGAAATGTGTAGCCGTCGAGGCCCGCATCTGCGTGCACTCTTATCCAAATGGGTGTACCGCAGGCATTTTCTGGTTAGGCGGGCCAATGAGAGCGAGCACACAACGATACCTACGGGTCCGGCTTGGAGAACCGGCTTCGACGCCTCCCGAGTATTTATAGAGGGGTGGACCACGAAAGCACTCGCAAGTAGCGGAAGCGAAACGCCGTCCGAAACACACCGTTTGCTCGATTTGCGGCAGCCGAAAAAGGCGCGGCAGAGTTTTGGAGTCCAAGCGTGCGCTGAAAAGCGCCCTTCTTGGCCACTGTTTGGCCGAGTGCCAGAAACGTTTGGTTTTGACTGTACGGAATTGAACAAACACTTTTTCACGACTCTAAGCGGTGGATCACTCGGTTCTCGGGTCGATGAAGAACGCAGCCAGCTGCGAGACTTGGTGTGAATTGCAGGACACACTGAGCACTGATTCTTTGAACGCACATTGCGGCCTTGGGTCTTCCCTTGGCTTCGTCTGTCTGAGGGTCGGATCACATATCAAGAGAGCCTTCGGCGCACAAGGGAACGTGAGCCGTCGACTCGTTTTGACCGCGTCGGCAACACGGACAGCACGCTGAACACCTCACAGCGAGCGCCAACAGCGGCCACTCAAGGGCGAGACGGTGGCGACCGTCGTGCCAGAGCCCAACCGAAACGGGGGCGACCGACTGCATTGAGGATGTGGCACCTCGTTGAGACCGCCGCAGGACTTCGAGTCGGAAGGAAGCCTGCAGGGAAAGTGCGGTCGAGGTTGCGTACTCCTCTCTGCGACCGGGCGCGCAAGAGCTGCGAGAGCCACGGACGCGCAACTTTAACGCACGGTAAACACGAGGAGCGAAAGCCGGCCAGCAAAGCTTCTCCAGCCGTGCGCAAAGTGCGCGAGATCGCAGCCTTGCGTTGCGCTTGTTGCCCTCGAAGTAAGCAGGGTGTCCCGTAGACCGGGCGCTCGAACACGCTGCGGGGCCGTGCCTCCTCCAGGCTTTGCCGCGCGAACAGGGAACGTTCGCGCGCAAAGCGCAGGGAGGTGAGGAGGCTGCGCCCGACGTTTGCGGTTCGCTGCGTACGCGGTTGATGCGGAGAGCACGGCGCGACGACTTGCCGCGAAGCGGAAAAAGTCTCCCGCACGAGTTGGCGAAACGTTGGCGAAGCTTAAGGCGTTCTCGTCGTAGTCCGCCGTCGGT
>NW_027465067.1:40000-50000 GCF_043290135.1 Rhipicephalus microplus
GCTGGCGGCCCACTCACTCGATCGCCATGTCTGTTTGCCACAGTTTTCCCGGTGGTGCCGCACCCGGGCTCGCCCCGGCTGACGCAGTTTTCGCGCCGCCCCGGCTGACGCGGTTTCGTGCCGCCCCGGCAGACGCGGTTTTCGCGCCGCCCCGGCTGACGCGGTTTCGTGCCGCCCCGGCAGACGCGGTTTTTTGCCGCCCCAGCTGACGCAGTTCGGACTTAGCACTTTTTGGCTGAGCCTTGCTGGCGGCCCACTCACTCGATCGCCATGTCTGTTTGCCACAGTTTTCCCGGTGGTGCCGCACCCGGGCTCGCCCCGGCAGACGCGTTTTTTTTTTTCTTTCGCCCCGGCTGACGCAGTTTTCGCGCCGCCCCGGCAGACGCGGTTTTCGCGCCGCCCCGGCAGACGCGGTTTTTTGCGCCGCCCCGGCTGACGCGGTTTTTTGCCGCCCCGGCTGACGCAGTTCGGACTTGGCACTTTTTGGCTGAGCCTGGCTGGCGGCCCACTCACTCGATCGCCATGTCTGTTTGCCACAGTTTTCCCGGTGGTGCCGCACCCGGGCTCGCCCCGGCTGACGCAGTTTTCGCGCCGCCCCGGCAGACGCGGTTTCGTGCCGCCCCGGCAGACGCGGTTTTTTGCGCCGCCCCGGCTGACGCGGTTTTTTGCCGCCCCGGCTGACACGGTTCGGACTTTGCACTTTTCGGCTGTGCCTGGCTGGCGGCCCACTCACTCGATCGCCATGTCTGTTTGCCACAGTTTTCCCGGTGGTGCCGCACCCGGGCTCGCCCCGGCAGACGCGTTTTTTTTTTTTTTTTCTTTCGCCCCGGCTGACGCAGTTTTCGCGCCGCCCCGGCTGACGCGGTTTCGTGCCGCCCCGGCAGACGCGGTTTTTTGCGCCGCCCCGGCTGACGTGGTTTTTGCCGCCCCGGCTGACGCAGTTCGGACTTTGCACTTTTTGGCTGAGCCTGGCTGGCGGCCCACTCACTCGATCGCCATGTCTGTTTGCCACAGTTTTCCCGGTGGTGCCGCACCCGGGCTCGCCCCGGCAGACGCGTTTTTTTTTTTTCCTTCGCCCCGGCAGACGTGGTTCCCCCCCCCCCCTCCGTCTTTCTTTTTGTTTTTTTTTTTCGCCGCGGCTGAAGTGGATTTTTCGGTGCCTCGACGCCCCGGTAGTCGCGGTTTTTCCGTTTCCGCACGGCCCCGGCTGACGCTGCTCGGTCACAGTCGCCTTTTGTGGTGATTGCAGACTTCTTGAGCGCGGGTGTTTTTTTTTGTTGTTGTTGTTGTTGTTTTATTACGCATTCGCTCCAGCAGACGCTGTTTAGACTTTTTGTTTCCTCTTTTATCCTGCGACGAGGTGACGAGGTTTATTCGGTGCCCCGCCGCCCCGGCTGAAGTGATTTTTCCTGTCCCGTGCCGCCCCGGCTGACGCGGTTGGGACTTCGCGTTTGTTCGGCCGCCACGGGTTTTGGCGCACTCGCTCGGTTGCTTGTTGTTGCCACTTGTTGCGAACCCAGGTTTCTTGAGCGAGCGCGGGCGTTTTTTCTTCCTTTCTTTCTTTGTTCTATGTGTTAGCGAATCGGCCTTTAATATCACACGAGGACTCACAACCAACAATTTTCAGTTTGAAGTGTAAAAAATCTGCAGGTGTTGACGTAACTGACTTGCCCCGTACCCTTGAGTACATCCATGAAGTTCTCGTAGTACTACTAAATCGCATTATTCCAAGTGGAGAAATTCCCATAAACTTGCAAACCTCTACACGAAAATCGGTGCGCGTGATAAAGTTGAAAATTATCGTCCGATATCAAATGTGCCTTCTATAACACAAATTCTAGGAAAAAAAAAAAAAAAAACACTTGTTCGCCGTTTTCTGCGCCGTGACTGGCAGCACTCCGGCGAAGCGAAACGGGGTCGATTCGAGCACGATATCGGCGTCTTTCGACGTGCTCGCCGGCGACCGTCGCACGAGTACGTCGCACGAGCGCGTCTGCCGGGGCGCCGTTTGCGAAGCCGACGCAAAAGTGGGAACCGCCGCTCGGATGATCGCCGCTTTCGGCAGAGTGAGTGTTGGCACTCCGGGGAAGCGAAACAGCGTGAATGCGCCCACGAAATCGGCGTATTTTGAAGTGCCCGCCGGCGACCGTCGCACGAGTACGGTAAACCGCGTCAGCCGGGGCGTAGTTCGGGACGCCGACGAAAAAGTGGGAAGCGCAACTCGGATCTTCGCCGTTTTTGCAGGAGTGAGTGGCGGCCCTCCTGCGAGACCAAGAAGCATCGATTCGTGCACGAATTCGGCGCCTTTCGACGTGATCGCCGGCGACCGTCGCTCGAGTAGGGCAAACCGCGTCTGCCGGGGCGGGCTTCGGGACGCCGATGCGAAAGTGGGAAACGCTGCTCGGATGTTCGCCGTTTTTGGCCGAGTGAGTGCTGGCACACGGGCGAAGCCAAACGGGGCCGATTACGGCACGATATCGGCGTCTTTCGACGTGCCCGCCGGCGACCGTCGCACGAGTACGGTAAACCGCGTCAGCCCGGGCGGAGTTCGGGACGCCGATGCGAAAGTGGAGAACGCCGCTCGGATCTTCGCCGTTTTTGGAGGAGTGAGTGGCGGCACTCCGGAGAAGCCAGGGAGCGCCAATTAGCGCACGATATCGGCGTCTTTCGACGCGCTCGCCGGCGACCGTCGCACGAGTAGGGCAAACCGCGTCTGCCGGGGCGGGGTTTACGACGCCGACGCAAAAGTGGGAACCGCCGCTCGGATGTTGGCCGTTTTTGGCAGAGTGAGTGCTGGCACTCCGGCGACGCGAAAGAGCGCGAATGCGCCCACGAAAGTGGCGTATTTGGACGTGCGTGACGGCGACCGCTGCAGGAGTACGAAAAACCACGTCAGCCGGGGCGAGCGACACACGGCGGTCTGGGTGCTTATCGCTGCTATTATAGGGGCACCCCGGCAGACGCAGAAAAAAAAAAAAAAATTTTCGACCTTCTTTTTTGCTGGTCGAGCTCGGGTAACCCAGGTCGCAATGGGAGCCGCGCACGAAAGCGGCGTCGCGAGACGCGTTCGCGGTCGCTAGTCGCACGAGCTCGGCAACCGCGTCAGCCGGCGCGGAGTTCGGGATGCCGACGGCTAAGTGGGTACCGCTGCTCGGATGTTCGCCGTTTTTGGCCGAGTGAGTGCTGGCACTCCGGTGAAGCCAAGGAGCGCCAATTCGTGCACGATATCGGCGTCTTTCGACGTGCCCGCCGGCCACCGCCGCACGAGTACGGCAAACCGCGTCTGCCGGGGCGGGGTTCGCGACGCGTACGCAATAGTGGGAACCGTCGCTCGGATGTTCGTCGTCTTTGGCCGAGCGAGTGCTGGCACTCCGGCGAAGCGAAACGGGGCCGATTCGGGCACGATATCGGCGTATTTCGACGTGCTCGCCGGCGACCGTCGCACGAGTACGGCAAAGCGCGTCTGCCGGGGCGAGGTTTGCGACGCCGACGAAAAAGTGGGAAGCGCCGCTCGGATCTTCGCCGTTTTTGCAGGAGTGAGTGGCGGCCCTCCTGCGAGACCAAGAAGCATCGACTCGCGCACGATATCGGTGTCTTTCGACGTGCCCGCCGGCCACCGCCGCACGAGTACGGCAAACCGCGTATGCCGGGGCGGGGTTGGCGACGCCGACGCAAAAGTGGGAACCGCCACTAGGATGTTCGCCGTTTTTGGCAGAGTGAGTGCTGGCACTCCGGCGAAGCGAAAGAGCGCGAATGCGCCCACGAAAGTGGCGTGTTTGGACGTGCTTGACGACGACCACCGCAGGAAAACGAAAAACCACGTCAGCCGGGGCGAGCGACCCATGGCGGTCTGGGTGCTTATCGCTGCTATTATAGGGGCACCCCGGCAGACGCAAAAAAAAAAAAAAAATTTTTTTCGACATTCTTTTTTGCTCGTCGACCTCGGGTGACCCAGGTCGCAGTGGGAGCCGCGCACGAAAGCGGCGTCGCGAGACGGCTTCGCGGTCGCTAGTCGCACGAGCTCGGCAACCGCGTCTGCCGGGGCGGAGTTCGGGACGCCGACGGCTAAGTGGGAACCGCCGCTCGGATGTTCGCCGTTTGTGGCCGAGTGAGTGCTGGCACTCCGGCGAAGCCAAACGGGGCCGATTCCGGCACGATATCGGCGTCTTTCTACGTGCTCGCCGGCGACCGTCGCACGAGTACGGCAAAGTGCGTCTGCCGGGGCGGGGTTTGCGACGCGTACGCAATAGTGAGAACCGTCGCTCGGATGTTCGTCGTCTTTCGCCGAGCCAGTGCTGGCAATCCGGCGAAGCCGAACGGAGCCGATTCGGGCACGATATCGGCGTCTTTCCACGTGCTCGCCGGCGACCGTCGCACGAGTACGGTAAACCGCGTCAGCCGGGGCGGAGTTCGGGACGCCGATGCGAAAGTGGGAAGCGCCGCTCGGATCTTCGCCGTTTTTGGAGGAGTCAGTGGCGGCACTCCGGTGAAGCCAAGGTGCGCCAATTCGCGCACGATATCGGCGTCTTTCGACGTGCCCGCCGGCCACCGTCGCACGAGTACGGCAAACCTCGTCTGCCGGGGCGGGGTTTGCGACGCCGACGCAAAAGTGGGAACCGCCGCTCGGATGTTCGCCGTTTTTGGCAGAGTGAGTGCTGGCACTCCGGCGAAGCGAAAGAGCGCGAATGCGCCCACGAAAGTGGCGTGTTTGGACGTGCTTGACGACGACCACCGCAGGAAAACGAAAAACCACGTCAGCCGGGGCGAGCGACCCATGGCGGTCTGGGTGCTTATCGCTGCTATTATAGGGGCACCCCGGCAGACGCAAAAAAAAAAAAAATTTTTTTCGACATTCTTTTTTGCTCGTCGACCTCGGGTGACCCAGGTCGCAGTGGGAGCCGCGCACGAAAGCGGCGTCGCGAGACGGCTTCGCGGTCGCTAGTCGCACGAGCTCGGCAACCGCGTCTGCCGGGGCGGAGTTCGGGACGCCGACGGCTAAGTGGGAACCGCCGCTCGGATGTTCGCCGTTTGTGGCCGAGTGAGTGCTGGCACTCCGGCGAAGCCAAACGGGGCCGATTCCGGCACGATATCGGCGTCTTTCTACGTGCTCGCCGGCGACCGTCGCACGAGTACGGCAAAGTGCGTCTGCCGGGGCGGGGTTTGCGACGCGTACGCAATAGTGAGAACCGTCGCTCGGATGTTCGTCGTCTTTCGCCGAGCCAGTGCTGGCACTCCGGCGAAGCCGAACGGAGCCGATTCGGGCACGATATCGGCGTCTTTCCACGTGCTCGCCGGCGACCGTCGCACGAGTACGGTAAACCGCGTCAGCCGGGGCGGAGTTCGGGACGCCGATGCGAAAGTGGGAAGCGCCGCTCGGATCTTCGCCGTTTTTGGAGGAGTCAGTGGCGGCACTCCGGTGAAGCCAAGGTGCGCCAATTCGCGCACGATATCGGCGTCTTTCGACGTGCCCGCCGGCCACCGTCGCACGAGTACGGCAAACCTCGTCTGCCGGGGCGGGGTTTGCGACGCCGACGCAAAAGTGGGAACCGCCGCTCGGATGTTCGCCGTTTTTGGCAGAGTGAGTGCTGGCACTCCGGCGAAGCGAAAGAGCGTGAATGCGCCCACGAAAGTAGCGTATTTGGACGTGCTTGACGGCGACCGCCGCAGGAGTACGAAAAACCACGTCAGCCGGGGCGAGCGACCCACGGCGGTCTGGGTGCTTATCGCTGCTATTATAGGGGCACCCCGGCAGACGCAGAAAGAAAAAAAAAAATGGGGACATGGCGTGCGTCACCGTGCGGCTTCGCAGCGTTGCCGAAGTCGCCGAGCCCTTCGACTGAGCCGAACGGCGGACAGGGAACGTTGGTCGGCCGTTCTAACCTGTCGGTGCCACGCCGAGACGTCGTTAAGGAAAACCGCGTCGTGGGCCTCTACGACGCCGTCGAGTCGTTGTACGTTTGGTGTCCAGCGTGTCGGCGGCGAGTAGCGGACACGTCGTTCACGACTTCGGTCTTTCGCAGTCGACGCGAACTTGCGGAGAGTCGTGGTGCCTCACGTTTTCGGCAGAAACCGCGGCGGAATTTTCCCGTGCGTGCGCGCACGACCTCGGTGCTGTGCCGTCAGCGTAGTGTTGCACAAACTCGTGGCCTACCCAAGGTGCGGTACGTTTGCGGCCGTATCCTCGGTGGGAATTTCGTGAGTAGGGTCGCAAATTCTACGACCTCGGCGGGTTTGAGAGCGACGTAGACTTGTGGCACGCTCAACATGCCACACGTTTCGGGGCACACCCGCGGTGAAATTTTCTCGAGTACGCTCGTATTAGGGCCCAAGGAGGTCTGGGTACTTATCGCTGCTATTATGTGGGGGTTCTCGTGAGCGGCGTACGCGAAAGCGACCGGGTGTCTGATATGCGGCGGGCTTCGGCCTCGTCAAGCGTGTCCTCGGGTCTGCTCCAGGGGAATCCACGGCAGTCGTCTGCAGCCTCATCCGCTTGATGCGTTAGGGGCTGGTTGTCGGACGGTGCCGTTTTACCACGATATCGAGGTGTGTTCCGTGTCGTCCTCGGGCGATTCAGATGCGAAAGCGCCGAAGACGCGGGCGTGACCCGTCGTCTGGCGGCTTTGCAGTCTCGGCTCCGTTGCTAGTTCCGGCCGGTCCACCGACAGTGCAGCGGGCTTGGGCAACCCGCACGGCGCGACCGAGTCGATGCAACGAAAAAGAGCGAGCATGAACGTGCTTCTTGCCGCACGGCTCCCACTCGTCTTTCGGGAAGGTTGTGCCGTAGCGAGCTCGAACGCCGTCATCTCGGAGTGCAAAATAAGCGTGTTGGGGCGCCTGAAGGTGGCCTCCGCCGCACACAGACTGCGTCCGGCCCGCCGAGGGCGAGGACGGACGCGCAGTCGAACGATTACCTGGTTGATCCTGCCAGTAATCATATGCTTGTCTCAAAGATTAAGCCATGCATGTCTAAGTACATGCCGAAATAAGGCGAAACCGCGAATGGCTCATTAAATCAGTTATGGTTCCTTAGATCGTTTCTTCCTACTTGGATAACTGTGGCAATTCTAGAGCTAATACATGCAGTGAGCCTGGAGCCCTTTGGGTAACGGGTGCTTTTATTAGACCAAGATCGATCGGGTTTCGGCCCGTATTGTGTGGTGACTCTGGATAACTTTGTGCTGATCGCATGGCCACGAGCCGGCGACGTTTCTTTCAAGTGTCTGCCTTATCAACTTTCGATGGTAGGTTACTTGCTTACCATGGTTGTTACGGGTAACGGAGAATCAGGGTTCGATTCCGGAGAGGGAGCCTGAGAAACGGCTACCACATCCAAGGAAGGCAGCAGGCGCGCAAATTACCCACTCCCGGCACGGGGAGGTAGTGACGAAAAATAACAATACGGGACTCTTTTGAGGCCCCGTAATTGAAATGAGTACACTCTAAATCCTTTAACGAGGATCAATTGGAGGGCAAGTCTGGTGCCAGCAGCCGCGGTAATTCCAGCTCCAATAGCGTATACTAAAGCTGCTGCGGTTAAAAAGCTCGTAGTTGGATCTCAGTTCCAGACGAGTAGTGCATCTACCCGATGCGACGGCTCGGACTGAACATCATGCCGGTTCTTTCTTGGTGCACTTCATTGTGTGCCTCGAGATGGCCGGTGCTTTTACTTTGAAAAAATTAGAGTGCTCAACGCAGGCGAGTCGCCTGAATAAACTTGCATGGAATAATAGAACAAGACCTCGTTTCTGTTCTGTTGGTTTTTGGAATACGAGGTAATGATTAAGAGGGACGGACGGGGGCATTCGTATTGCGGCGCTAGAGGTGAAATTCTTGGACCGTCGCAAGACGAACTACTGCGAAAGCATTTGCCAAGAATGTTTTCATTGATCAAGAACGAAAGTCAGAGGTTCGAAGGCGATCAGATACCGCCCTAGTTCTGACCATAAACGATGCCAACCAGCGATCCGCCTGAGTTACTCAAATGACTCGGCGGGCAGCTTCCGGGAAACCAAAGTATTTGGGTTCCGGGGGAAGTATGGTTGCAAAGCTGAAACTTAAAGGAATTGACGGAAGGGCACCACCAGGAGTGGAGCCTGCGGCTTAATTTGACTCAACACGGGAAAACTTACCCGGCCCGGACACTGGGAGGATTGACAGATTGAGAGCTCTTTCTTGATTCGGTGGATGGTGGTGCATGGCCGTTCTTAGTTGGTGGAGCGATTTGTCTGGTTAATTCCGATAACGAACGAGACTCTAGCCTATTAAATAGGTGCGGGGTTCCCAGCACCTTACAACCTTCTTAGAGGGACAAGCGGCTCCTAGCCGCACGAAACAGAGCAATAACAGGTCTGTGATGCCCTTAGATGTCCGGGGCCGCACGCGCGCTACACTGAAGGAAGCAGCGTGTCTTTATCCCTGTCTGAAAAGACTGGGTAACCCGTGGAACTTCTTTCGTGATTGGGATAGGGGCTTGCAATTGTTCCCCTTGAACGAGGAATTCCCAGTAAGCGCGAGTCATAAGCTCGCGTTGATTACGTCCCTGCCCTTTGTACACACCGCCCGTCGCTACTACCGATTGAATGATTTAGTGAGGTCTTCGGACCGATGTCCGGCGCGGCCTTTCGGTTGCGCCGGTCTGTTGGAAAGATGACCAAACTTGATCATTTAGAGGAAGTAAAAGTCGTAACAAGGTTTCCGTAGGTGAACCTGCGGAAGGATCATTAACGGATTGTGAAGGGTGAGCGCCTCAGCTGCGTCTGCGCCCGACACTTTCTGCCGCTGACCCCGTTTGGACGCGGGGTCGGCTTTTCCCCACGGGGCTGCCTGAATGTGGAGCGGCACCCCGTGACAAATTGTTGCGCCCAGCGGACGCCAACACCGCGACCTTGGACGGTCGGCCAGGTGGCGGACGCGGGTACAAACGGCGCAACGCACTCATAGGTCGGCTTTCGACCCGCCACTGCACCGTGGCTCGAAGCGCTCGAAATGCGCGACCCGACCGCTGCGGGACCGCCTAGTACTGTAAACAGGAGCGGCGGAGCGCGAACGGCGAGTCGTGGTTACGTCGGTAGAAGGCGAGGCTGCGCGTTCCCGAAACGCCAGCCGAGTGCCCTCCCGACCGTTCGAGCGTGCAAGAACGAGACCCGACAATCGCGCGGCGACTGCCAAGTACGAGAGGAACGGCACAAGCGTCGGCGGTCGGTAAAGGAACTGGCGATGTGACGGGTCCGCTGTGCACCAGTGCATACCGTCCCGCCGTCCGCGGCAAGCGCCTCCGCGTCCTCGGGTGACGGAGGCTGCCGGTCGGTTCTTGCAGGCGAGGGATCTCGCTGGCACCGGTTCGCGTTGACGCGCGGCCGGTCATGGCACGGCGATGCGACGGCCGAGGTGCGCAGTACTCGATGGAGGAACCGCACGCTCCGATGACCGTCCCGCCCTCCGCGGCGTATGCGTACCGACCGTAATGGTTGCAGCAGCGCCGGCCGGCTTTTGAATTCGCCACACGAAACACGGTGCGAGATCGCGGTTAGGGGAGCGTCGACGTTGCCAGGCGTTTTGCTTGCTGCCGAGGGAAAGGCGGCACGGCCACGTCGCGCTCGTCGCGATTAGCGGGTCTGCGCGCTTTGGGAAGGTGCCGCAACGACTTGCCGAAAGAGGAAGCACGGAAGAACGAGGGACTTGGACGTCCCGACAATTGAACGCACTTGCGGCCAGGCCCTTGCTGGCTTCGTTCTTCCGCCTCGAGTAGGCTCGTACGCGGCTCCGGCGCCGAAAGTGGTCCTTGGCACCGACTTCGGTGGACGTGGGAAGTGCCGCGCAAGTACGGCGCGCCTGGCTCCACCTGTTGGCTAAAGTAGGCAGCCGGATCGGCATTTTGGTGTGCGGTGGCAAACCGTGGATGCGAAAAAAGCTTGTGCGATTTCGTGGAACAAAAAGCGGGGGTCCCCCTTTTTATGCGGAGGAGACCGACCCGCCCGCCGTGGTGAACCGCGACGCCACG